>NC_056732.1:1393922039-1394207039 GCF_019279795.1 Protopterus annectens
ACACTCTGCTTGGTGGGTGTGTTGATTTGAAGCCTATTCTTGGGTATGAATGTGCAGGCCCATACCTAGAGCAAATGTTTATATTTACTGCATGTTTTTAAGGCTACATTTCACATAGTGAGTTGTTTAGAGATTCAGATTTGTATGTCTTTTTTTACTTTAATCTGTTCAGTACCAGTTGCATGGACTTCAGATTTTACATTTGTAGAGATAATTTATTTCTAGGCAGATGAGTTGCTACAGGCACTGTAGCCCCTGTCCACTGTATGTCACAGTTGGTTGGCAGTAGCAGGATTCAAACCCCTGTCTGTATGTTACTGACTGAACTTAACAAGGGTGGCAGAGGTGTATCTACTTCTCTCTGTCACTGAATGGGCTATCACAGTGCAGGCAGTGATGGCATTCAAAATCCCATCTATCTGCCTCTGTCTTGTACAGTATCCCTCCATTTAACACCATTCAGTTTTTCTCCTGAGTTTGTCATAAAGACATTTGTTATCTTTCCCGTTCTTCTCATATTTCAAAGGCATATATCTCATATTTTTTCATTATTTCCAGACATCATTACATCATTATACTCATCCTATTTATTAACACTTAATGCTGCGGTGGTACGGCGGTAGCGTTGTTACCTCACAGTAAGAGGTTCTCCCGTTCTTTTCTCAGCTTGGCTTGGGAGTGCCTTCTGTGTGGAGTCTGCATGTCCTCCCCGCGGTTGGGTAGTGTTCGAAAGACATGCATGCGTAAATGGGCATGCCTTCGTTGAAGGTTGGGCGTTGAGTTGGCACCTTGGTGTTTCGTAAAAAATCTACTGCCAATCATTAGCGGACTGGAGTTCCGCTGTGTTGACCCCTTACTGGGAAAAAGCCGAAAGACTTCTCCATTGTATCACTAGGCTGCCTTTATAGATTTTTCCTTTCTCTTTTGGTTAATCCCATCACATCCATAATTCTTGCAGCCTAATTTATTTGCAGGTTTGTCTTTTCTACACATATCTTTCATGTCTTAATATTCTGCAAATATTCCAGTTATATCTACATGCATTTATTTATGCTCACGTATGTTGTTCTGTGTTCTTCAAATTGCTTACATTTACCTGTATAAAAGTACTTCATTTTTATCTTTACAGTTGTGCATTTTGTTTATTGTATATTACACTAACACTGTTTTCAGTCATGTGTTGTTAATTTTCGTTACAATAAAATAATTTATTTCTGTTCTAAGGTTCTTTACCGTGTGCTTCCCTACACTGAGCTAGTTCCATTACAGCTAGTGCAGAACTCAGCTGTTATGCTAGTTTACTTACTGCTAGCTCTCACCTCTTACCTCCAGAATCAGGGACAAATCCAGAAATAATCAGGGACACATTTTAAAATATTAGTTCTAATAACTTGACGACTTAATAGAATAAGAGAATGTGAATTAACATGCATTTTTGAAGCAAAAGAAGTCTATAACTCTAGTTACTGTCATTAGTTATTAAGTATACAATGACTCCCTATTACTATTCGAAAACGTGAAAGTTGATTGGCCCAGCCAGTGTGCCATTGTAAATCCCACAATATACCAACGGAAAAAGGTCCGGTCGCCCGGACTTTTTTTCGTTGGTATAAAGTGCCCCAAAACCATTTTTATTTTTGTTTTTGTTTTACAATTAAAAAAAAAAGAGAGAGAGAAAACGGAGCAATGGAGACTTTCTTTTCCCCGCTGCTTCCGTTTCAAAGCATTGATGTTCTGGGTTTGCGTGGGAACGCAAGTCCCATATGCATGCGCAGTACATCAAAACTAAGAAGCAGTATACCCCAACCGGCGGAAGAACAGTAATCCGCCGTTATGCAAAGACATTATTTAAGAAAAGTAAGTATTTTTTTTCTTAAATAATGTCATTGTATAATAGCAATAACCGACTCCATGGTTGTGATATATTGAAGATTTACCCACGATTGCCTTTGTTTAATCACCAACTGTGGGTAAATCTTCAATATACCACACCACGTCTTCGGTTAATTCTTTATAATCCACCACTTTTTATCCTCCAAATTACCAGTTTTAAGAGGGATTGGAGTGACAGATCAACATTTAGAAGCAAAATGAGGGACAGTTGAGAGGTATTGCACTACATTACACACATATCATAGCTGTGCTGCAGCGACTGCAATGGCTTTTTCCTTTGATTTTGCTGCTTTATGCTTCATATGGGGTTGCTGATAATTCCACAGACATTCCTGGAAAAATCATGTATTTGTTCCTTTCCTTACCAAGTTTCATGACTTTAGAACTTAGTACCTTGTTTTTTTTCCCTGTTAAATTACTGCATCAAATGAGGTTTCTTCTTACTGATTATTTGCATACTTTATCATTTTTCTCATGTTTTTAGTATTTTTCTGTTTTGCTGTTATGCCCATATTACTAATTATTTGTTCAAGTGCTTTTTATTTATTTTAATAAAGTTGACGTTTGCCTTGGTCATGGCTGAAATTAATCTATGGAGCTGATTCAACCTTGCCAAATAGCTAATGAATACATAAAAATAAATACAGTAAAAATGTTAACACTCTTCTGGAAAAGGGGTTGAAGATGGATGGATGGATGTTAGCACTGTTCTGGACAACTACAAATGGCAGCAATAAATATATAAATACACCACCACCTCCCCCAGATCTAAGATTAAAACTTTTTTTTACAAGCAAAGTAAAACAGAGGCAGCTGGTGCACCAAACTTAGCAGTATGACATTTGTTTATTTTCATTTATTTACATTAAAACTGCATTTATCATTTGACTTAACTGTGTGCAGTGTTATGATCCACAGAACAGAAGTGTGAAACTCACTATAGTTCATTCTCTTAACTTATTACCATGTCTGCCCATTTGATTTAGCTACATGCATAAGTATTCTTTTCCACAGAACAAAAACATGACATTCATTGTATTTTGTTTTGTTTCTTATTTCTGCCATCAGCTATGTCTTTATTAGTTATACACACAGTATTTGCTTACATCAGTCCACTTACTTTTATTCACATAAACTCTTTATTATGAATTTAGATAAACTTCAGTACATTTGTACATTCCACTTGCATGGTGCACCCTTTTTTTACAACAGTGGTCAGACTTGTTTAATACTTTCTCATAGTACATATTATTACATCTTTTAATACATTAATCCACAGTCTCAAATTGGTGCTCACACCTCTTGTCAGTTCTTCCCCCTTTTTCTCATAATACAAACATCAGAAAAAGAGAAAAGAAAGACAAAACACTTATTTTAATGATAATAATAATAATAATAATACACAAATCAATAAATAAGCATTCCAGCTGCTTATAATGGTGAATTATTTTAATGTCTAACTAACAAACTACTCTGCTACTTCAAACAACCTCTTAAAACTATTTACAGGCAACACTAGTCCTCTTATAGCATTCCCCCATTAAACAGGCACTGCTCTCTACACCTTATTTTTATTCACTCCTTTCCCTCCTACTACTTCCCTTCCCACTTCATTGCTCTTCCTTCTATTAACCCAATTGCCTCTGACTTTTTCTCACTCTTTTGCATCCTTGTGAAATTCCACAAGTTGTTCCTCCTGCTCATTCCTCCTGCCTTTTTCTGTGATCCCATGGGTCCCACTTCACCCTACACCACCTGGTCCTCTCCTTCACATTCACGTCCTTCTCCACCATTGCTAGCCAGGCAAATAGATCTTGGAGTTCTTTCATGCTTGGAGTACTTGGTGTTTCTGACTTCTTAATAATCAAAATTTTTTCTAATGTCTTTTTTTCTTCCACTAGGTGTCCATTATTTACCAACACTCACCCATTATAACCCAAAAGGGGCATTGTTTATCCATGTTAACGTTTCCTTCAAGTACTTTACCCAGTAGTTCCTGAATTTGTTCCACAAAGGAGGCAATTTATGACACACTCAAAATACATAGGCCCATGTCCCCCTCTCCTTCAAATCAGATCTCCCATGTATGTCACCTACCCCCCAGGAACATTCTACCCAATCTCACCAGTGTATAAAGCACTTATGCAGACACTACCATGGAAATATCCTAAACTTCTGGGCTTTATTAGCAGTTCTAGACAATTGTACTGTCTGGTACCACTCCAGTTCTAATATTTGCTCTTTCAGCTCTTCTTCCCAAACTTCTTTATGCCTTTGAGTATCTATTCCCACTATCATCTTTAACAGTTTGCACCTTTTCAACATTATTCCTTTCCACAACCATCCTTCCATCCTTCTGGCATAATTTATTTTAATGTTTCCAGCTGCCTTTGGTTCATGTTTCGCCTCCAGTCTATCTTTCTTCACTTGGCTATCACCCCATTGATATTAATATTCCTACTAATGTTTCATAGGTAGCATGTATTCATCCTGCGTCTCACTCCAACTTTTTGCTGTATCTCCTATTACCATCAGCAGCCATATGGATTGTCATATTTATGGCTTCTCCTCTAGCTTCAGAACACCAAAGATTGTCCGTTATCCTTAGTCATCCCCACTATGGGAAGCAGCTGCTCCTTCCATCCCTTTAACTCATTTGACTACCACAACTTACTAAACAACGTTTGCATCTCTTCTAACATATGGATTCAAGCCACCTTCTTGTGGTTCTAAGAGCGCCTCTGCTAAGTCTTCTCCCTCCTTTAGTCTTTCATTTGTTACTAAATCACACTTTTTCAGTCTGTTTGATACTTAATATTTCTGTCAACCTTAGCATTAAGGCTGACAGATACCCTTAAAGGCAGATTTTCATGTCTGGCACTCCCAATCCTCCCTTTTCCTTTCCCCAAGTAAGATAATCCCAGGCCATCCTTGGCTTCCATGCATCCCATATTTATTTATTATTATTTATTTATTGACATTTGATTACTGGGAAAGTCCGACTGGGTAGAAGCCCATTTTCAGCGGAGGCCCGGGGAGTTAAGTTCCAAATTATTGCAAAACATTTTAAGAACAGTAATTTTGCAATCTTTAAAAATAAAACAAAAACATTCTGCATTTTAAATAATTATAACAAATTAGACATAATACAAAAAACATTGGTTAAGAATCGATGCAAGTTTTATGACAATCATTTCATATTTAGAGACATTTTACACAGTTTGTAGAGAAATTAGAGGTTAATTAGTCTAATACAAACAGGAATTGCAATATAAAGTGAGAGAAAAACTGGCTTATGGTATATTTAGAGAGAAAGTCAGGGAAGAGTAGCAGTAAGGAAGCACGTGAAGAAGGGAGAGTAAGGAGGTATAAAGACTGTAAAGGTACTTACATTTAGGGAAATAGTTTATCCTAGTTCTGAGCAAGAACAGAACCAGATTGTAGCTGGGAAGTCTTTCAGAGTGGTTTTGAAAGATAGGAGGGAGGGTATAGACCTGATGGATACAGGTAAGGAGTTTCAGGCCTTAGCAACCTTGCATGAATACAGACAATGCCCAGAAGATTTGCTAGGTTTGTAGACAGACAGGAGTTTTTGATCAGTGGATCGATATGACTGACTGGGAACACAGTTGTGTAGAATGTTTTTAGTGCAGGACAGGCAGATGGACACTGGATAATTTTATATGTGGTAAGAAGTTGTGTATATGTTAGCTGATGCAGCAGTTCTATCAAATTTAAGCTTTTCAAGGTTAGTGAAAGGGGTATGTGCTGCAAATTTATCAACTTTGTTATAGCATTGTTCAGGTTTTAATTTTTGTGGAGCCTGGAGGTTAGTAAGGATGGGAGCTCCATTAAAAAGAGTGGGGAGGAGATAAGTAGTATTAAGTGTAGTTTTAGTTGGGTTAGTGAGAAAGTTTTTGGCTCTGTAAAGCATCCGTAGTTTTTGATGAGTTTTTCTTTTGCATATGCAGGTCAAATGTAAGATTATCATCCACAATCACCCCTAATAGTTTGCTATGAGAAGTGACTTCAGTTTTCATATTATCAAGAGAGAGAGAGAGGACTTAAGATTTTGTTATTTCATGTGTGTGAGAGAGAGAGAGAGAGAGAGAGAGAGAGAGAGAGAGAGAGAGAGAGAGAGAGAGAGAGAGATCTGGGGAAAATTAGTATTTTGGTCTATTTCAGGTCAATTTATAATTGAGAGCAATCAGTTTGTAGCCAGAACAAAGCAATTAACAAAGAGATTCATGTAAAGAAGGTTGTCTGTCATTTCCTGAGACTAAATAACTGGCATATGCAGTGTAGTCTACTGTTCAAGCAAAAGGGGACAGTGGCCAACTTAGTACGAGGTCCTTAGAGTGCACAGACTATTTTATAGAGACTTTCAGTCATAGAACAGGTGTGTATTTAACTGATTAAAGTTAAAACACAAGGTTTTTTATGATAAATATGCTTACATTAAACAGTGACAAAATTCCCAGTAAACTTGTAAATGTAGGGCCTTGTGGCAGAGCTCCTGCAGTATCAAGGTCAGGTGTAGTGACCACAGGCTATTAAACAATGACAGAATTACTTATAGGTGTAGGGCCTTGTGACAGAGCTCCTGTAGTACTGAGGTCAGATGTAGTGCATCAGGCTCTGTTCTGTGAAGTAAGTGACTGAGTATAAGAGGAGATAACACTTCTATATATATGTTCCCTCATCAGTTGAGTTACTTTCTATAAATACCATCATTTAGGGAGCAGTCAAGCACTTGCTCTGGATATAAGACATGAGGCAGAATAACTAGTTATATGATCTTTGTCCTTTGGTCCATATCCATCTTAAGTCCTTTTTTTTCATTTCTCCATCTGCCTTCCCTTTCTCATTTACTTTTTCATAAGTAAACTCCACCATATGGACTGCACTATATGGACGGTGCAGCAGTAACATTGTCACCTCACAACAAGAGGTTCTCCGGTTTGATTCTTGGCTGGGGGTGCCTTCTCTGTCCTCCCTGCGTTTGTGTGGGTTTCCTCCGGGTGCTCTGGTTTCCTCCCACGTTACAAAGACATGCACCAGGAGTGTTTCTCCCCTGGCCTTCACTGAAAATTGGCTTTGTTCCAAGTCGGATTTTCCTGGTAAAACAAATGTTGAATAAATTGAAACTTGCATTATCCTTACATTTCATTCTTTTACCCCTACATACTCTCCTTTCTCATCTTCCATCACCTCTTCCAACTGGAAGGGAGATCCCCCTGTGCCATCAACCAGACAGTCACGCTTTACATCTTTCCTTCCATGACAAAGTAATTAACAATCTATATCCTCTCTGCATAATCTGTCATATTCTTCTATAATAAGTGTATCTCTTGAAAGGCTATAACCTGTCCTCCTGTTCTTTTACCATATCTTATTGCATATCTTAACAACATTTCCCAGACCATAAACATTTTATGATGCTATTTTTATCCCCAAATCAGCCATGTTATATTAATTTCCCCTTACTGTCCTTTCTACCTCTGATCTGTTTTACCACTCACATCTTGTATCTATCTTTCCTTCTCTTTCTGGCTTTACTTATTTTTTCCCCTTTTGTGCTTGTCTGCCTACTTTCTTCACTGACTGTATCACCCTTTGCCCCCTGTTTTGGTAACACCCTTGATAACTATGTACATATATATATATATATATATATATATATATATATATATATATATATATATATATACACGTGTGTGTGTGTGTGTGTGTGCTTCTTGTATTGGAATCATTTTTACTCCATTAGAAATACCTCCTCTAACTACCCCGACTCCGTCATTACCATGAATGTGCTTATTGCATTTGGGATAGTTTAACATCCCTCAATGTGAGTCAGATCTTGATATTCATACATACATATTTTGTTTCATCTCATCCACTTTAACAGAACAATAGAAATAGCAGTTTTTGTGCAACCCCAGCACCCTGCTTCTAGCCTCTCTTCCCCAGCACAAATAGTTGTGTACTGTATAGCAGTCTTACAGCTTTCTAGCTAATATTGGAATCTGCTATCATATAAGTACACACACAGACACAGACACACACACACACACACACACACACACACACACACACACACACACACACACACACACACACATCTATATATGCATTTGTCATAGCCTATGCAAGTGGTATATTTAAACTGCATTAGCTACATCCACTGTTTTCTAGTATATTTATCTCCATCTTTGTTAGTGTTATGTTTGTTAGTGTTATGTTTACCAAAAGCGCTGTGTTTACAGAAATATTTCTGTATAGGCCTGTCTTTCTTACCTGTGTATAAACCAGTGGGATGCTGATCCAGTCATAGCTGTAAAGCTTTGCACACTGAGTACGGAGGATGTTCAGTTCCTGGAAATAGAGTGGGAAAATATCACTGTTAAACACTGTAGATTTTCATTTTACTACTTATGTGTATTACTGCAGAGAGTTAAGTATAAAAGTAGTTGGTAAAGAAATATGTAAACCTGAAATGTTGTGGGTTTGGGTACAACCACAGATATTATGTCATCTAAGGAAATGTGTTATAGTTGCACTGTATATTTTATATTCTCCTGCCAGATTGTTGTGCTGATGACTAATCTTATTTTTACAAGACGTTATACAATAAAGTACAAATAAGCTCTAAAAATTCATAATATTTATTTTATTGGTAATATTACTATGAAAGTTTGTTCCTACCAAGTTATAGTAATACTTCAACTTTTTCACTTATGCTTGATATTATAAAATGGTCAAGTTCTGACTTGTACATTGCATACTATATATAGACTCAGTTTTAGAAAGGATACAAAACTCCAAAAAACAAATAAATAAGGTGGAAGAACGGCAAGCACACAAGATTGTATATTACTCCAGATAGACCGTTTATTACTCCAGATAAGTACTTTCATCCATGGTACACTTAAAATGGACTTTTTCAGATAAAACACACAAACTAAGACACACTTAAATAGGCAATACTTAACTGAATACTTTCCTTCCAAAAATCTTTAAAGTAACAGACTTGTTTTAAAAGATAAACTATACCCTAACTTATATTCCATAAGATCGTTGTTAAACATACTGCAAAATATGTTATCATCAAAAATGTTACAAAGAATGTATATGTTATTTTGATATTATTGTTTTAAAAACCACAAACTAAAATATTTAAACAAAATTCTATATCAGCAACTGTGTAAATCTTCTAAATTATCTAAAATTATATTCAATACAAAATTACTAAAATCGTGAAATTATGTTCATCTCTCCAAAGCCTTTAGGCTCAATAGACAATAAATAGAACTGATATCATTCAAACCCGGCCATGTACATGCATCCAACTTCATTTGCCAAACTAGCTCCTTTTTCCTCCAAATAGAGCCCTGTTGGACCTCCTCTTGGATTGTTCTTAATTCCATCTATAGCCATGTAGTTAAAAGAATGGTCAAGGTTATCCATAATGTGCTTAGCTAAAGCATTAGTCTCCTTTGCTTTCCTTATGCTGTATTCATGTTAATACATTCCCTCTTGCAGTCTACATTCCATTTTGCCCACATAAAAACTTAAGGACAAATTACATGTTGCCAAGTATGCTATATGTCTAGATTCACAATTATACTTGTTGTTCAAATTGTATTTTATGCCCCTAATTGTGAATGCATTACCAGTCTTTATTTTAACACAATAAGGACACCGTCCACATTTGGACATTGTTTTGTTTATGTTGTTAGCACTGTGACAATAATTAATCTGCTCAAAAATATTTTTAAAACTCCAACCTCTTCGGTAAACAATCTTAGCCTTTACATTAATCATGTCCCTTATTTGTTTATCATTCATCAGGCTATTCCAGTTCTTATTAAAAAATCACTTGATGTATTCATAATCAGTAGAATATATTGTAATGAATGCTAATGTATATTGCATATTATTTAACCACAATATGATGTTGTTCATGTATATTCCCGTGCTGGACATAAACTTCCCCACTTTCCCTATTAGATAAAATAGGTAAAAGGTAACCTTGTCTCCTTTTAGTACTAACCTCTGCTACCAGTTCCTCAATTAAGCTGGATGGGTAACCTCTACTTTTAAACATCGTACCCATAAATTCACATTCTTTCTCAAACTCATCATCCTGTGTTATAATTTTTGCAGCCCTTACCAGCTGACCCTTCACCACAGACTTTTTCTGGTGATAGGGATATGAGCTGGTATAGTGAAAGAAGGAATTAGAGTACGTTGGCTTATGATATATAACTGAAACGTATCTATTGTTAAATGTGTCCTTTTTCAGTAACATATCTAAATAAGCTAGCTCATCCTTACTGTGTGCAGCCATAAACTTCAGAAATTGTGTTGTACCATTTATGTATTCTATAAATTGCAACAAGCCATCAGTATCACCCTTCCAAATGATACAAATGTCATTAAGGTACCTCGTATATAACCTTAATTTAGATGTATAATCACTTTTCAGAACAAACTTTTGTTCCCAATAGGCCATAACCATGTTAACAAAAATTGCTCCACATGGTGAGCCCATCGCTACTCCACTAGTTTGTAAGAAATGTTTCCCTTCAAAATAAATGAAATTATTTGTAAGTACTAATTCCAAAAGTACCTTGTATAACTATAATTTCTCTTGGGCTACTCCTTTATAACATAAAAATTCATCTATCCACTGTATTCCTAAATTCTGGGGTATCACTGTGTAAAGATCCTTTACATCAATAGCTACCATTATATCATCAGTGTGATACTCCAAATCCTTAATAGTACACAAAAACTCCCATGAGTCCTTGCAAATTTGTTTTTCATCAGTTAGATATTTTTTCAACTCTATGTCTAAGAACTTAGCACATCCTGAGGTAATACTATTCCTACCATCCACTATCGGCTGCATGGGGGTTAGAGATAGTTTTATGTAACCCTGGGACTCCAAATATCATAGGCGTTTTGGGGGCAAGCATGTTAAAGTAGTTGTACTCATTCAAAGTTAAACTACCCTCTATAAGTAGATTGTTAAGTAACCCCTTTATTTTACTTTTTGCTCCATTGAGTTCATTCAAAGAGACTTCTCTCTATATGCTTCCGAACTCAACATTTCAAAAATTATTTTGTTGTAATTGCAAATGTCCATAATAGCTAACCCCCCCCCCCTTATCCGGTTTTATGATCCAGATTTTTTGTCCCTTTAATAAATCAACCAGTTGTTTTTCATGCTTATTTAAGTTGTTTTTTTTAACACTTTATTAACCCTTCCTGTTGTATTGGAATGCAAGTTCCTCATATCCATTTCACACATCTTATCAAACAACTGCAAGCTAGGGTGTAGTGGAGGGTTATATGTACTTGGTATTCTTAAAACATTTGTTGTAACATTTTCACTCATGCATATTAATTTCAAATTAATTTTTCTCAGGAACAATTTAATATCAGTTAGGACATTTGAAACGTGTGCCCTTCTATCAGGGACAAATGTAAGCCCCTTTGATGGCATATCAACTGTTTCAGTGGTAATCCTTAAGCTTGAAAAATTATACATTTTAAAGTCCCCTTGTGTGTTACATACCTTAACAACATGCTCCTTCCTCATTAAATTAAACCTGACTTCTTCTTCTTCTTCTTCTTTCGGCTTTTTCCCGGTTAGGGGTCGCCACAGCGGATCACCTTGTCTGCACATTGAATGGCAGTAGAGTTTTACGGTGTCGAGTTGCCAGCCCGGCGCCCAACCTTCCACAGAAGGCACACTCACACGCACACCTAGGGCCAATTTAGAGTATCCAATCCACCTGCAGCATGTCTTTGGGATGTGGGAGGAAACTGGAACACCCGGAGGAAACCCACGCGACCACAGGGAGGACATGCAGACTCCGCACAGAAGGCACCCCAGCCGAGGATCGAACCGGAGAACCTCTTGCTGTGAGGCGATTAAATTAAACCTGACAATTGCACTAAATTCAATGTTCCGTGATACAGTCTCACTTAATTCCACTCCCTGCTGTTCCTTCGTTGAAACTTCTTTGTTGGGGGCTGAGGCCACCTGCTCGTGTTCCTCTGTTCCCCTTGGTGAAATTGGTGAAAAGTCTGCTGCGAAACAGCTTCCTGTTGGCGAGATTGAGGATTCTGCTGTGGAAGCTTTTTTGCTGTTGTTTAATACACTAAGATCTTCTGAGCAGGGGATATTCCTCACCATAGTTTACTCCAGTCCCTTCCTCTTGTTGCCTCTCACGGAAGTGTTCATTAACCTCACGTGCATTGGTAATGACATGATTGTACTGAAAACAAGGTTGCTGAGAAAACTGTACAGGTCTTTTACTCCTCCTAATTCCCCATGTCTGTGAATGAAGAGGGACTGGATACACCTTCCCTTTACTGTAATCCTCATTATCCCTATCAAGCTTCTGCCTTTTGGTAGCATGCATTTTATTTAAATGTTGTTCAATGTTCTGGAAGATGCGCATACAAATCTGTTACTTTAAAGATTTTTGGAGGGAAATTATTCAATTAAGTATCGCTTATTTAAGTGTGTTTTAGTTTGTGTGTTTTATCTGAAGAAGTCCATTTTAAGTATACCATGGAATAAAGCACTTATCTGGAGTAATAAATGGTCTGGCTGGAATAATATACGGTCTTGCATGGTTGCCACTCTTCCACCTTATTTATTTGTTTCACTTTTAGAAAGGGTCAGTGTATCAACTTAGGGCATAGTCATATTTTGATTTTATTATTATTGATTTGTTAGCTGGGTAAGTTCACATAACACAAGTGCCTTTTTTCATGTGTGACACATGAACAGTCTGTTTCAGTGACTTGCTTAACAATTGGCTATAGAAACACATTTAAGCATCAAATCTGATGACATAAACGTCAAGACCAGCTCCTCAGAGCTGATGTCAGGAACTGTGGAATGGCCACTGGAACCAGTGAAGACCATTTTGGTGTCCTGGGTTTTACGGGGGGGGGGGGGTGGCCTTCCAGTCCCCAGTAGAATAGGATGAGGAAGAAATATGCATAACTTGGGTCGCAACAGAATAGAATGAGGAAAATACACCATGATAACCTTGCCCTAGCTTTAGTAATTGTTCCTGCTAATTTATCATAGCTGAAATATTGAATGTCAGAGCTGGAGTAAGTTTTGGCATGAACTGCTTTGTTGTCTAAGGCTTAGATTGTAAAATTATTGTAAAGTCTTTGTAAGACAGTGTCAAACTAATTAGACATGCATTGTTCTTTGAAAAGTAGAGAAATAGAATAAGATTTCTTCACATTTTTTAATTGTTTATTGTTCGATGGGAGTACTCCTTGTTTTGTTGTTAAATTCAGGACCCAGAGAGGAGGAAGGTGAACAAGAGATACCGAGCAACACATACAGCCTGTAATATTACTGTTTCTGGCTTTTGTGGTCATTGAGGTGGTAGGCCTCAGTACTGAAGAAGTGTAATCTGAAAAGAACTGGACTGATTTTTTTTTTTCTTTCCATAACAAGCTTTATTGAACTCAAACAGTGCAAATAGGATAGAAACATTTAAGAAAGTTAGAATGCAAATGACATACAGAGCTTGCATGAGTAATACTTTCTTGTCTGACAACACAGAGATTTGACTGACTTACAAATATTTATCTTGACTAAGGCACACAGATATGATTCAATCACTTGTGTCCTTAACCCCGAGTATGAGCACTGGCATCGATCACACTGGCAGACACTGGGCAATGAGCACTTCAAGATTATCTTTATTTCATTGTTTATATCCCAGGCAGAGTCTTCTTTATTCAATGAATAATCAACAAGACCTAGGGAAGGCTTCTTATCTATTACTGTCAGATGTGGTGCTGCGGTAGCGTTGTCGCCTCACAGTTAGACGTTGTCCGTTCGATTCTCAGTTAGAGTGTCTTCTGTGTGGCGACATGCGTGAATCGGCGTTCCTTCATTGAAGGTTGTGTGTTAGGCCCGGCAAGCCAGTACGTAAAAATCTACTGCCAATCATTAGCGGCCCGGAGTTCCGCTTTGGCGAACCCCTAACCGGGAAAAGCCGAAAGACACAAACAAACATTGCCTGTCCTTTCAACACTGTACTTCTTCACGACTTCTGTGGGTTCGTCATAGTTAAAGACTAAGTACTTATACCTGAGCAACTGCTTATTTGTGTATTTCTGCTCATGAGATTCAGCCCTACCTGGTTTCTTTTGCAGATAACTCATCAATTGTTTTTGATAACTATGCATCCAATTGCTTTCTTGGCTGCCAGCATTAAAAACACACAACATTTATTTTGCAGGAAATGTTGGTGGATAGAATAGCCTAGCAAAATTAGTACTTTACTGAGAATCACCTTATTTAAAAAAAAAACAAAAAAACAAAAAAAAAAAACGATTTAAAGCTGCTTTAATCACCTCCTTGAAAGTCTCTAGTCTACTTGCCCAAAACATATGAAGTCACTTCCCTCTTTCTCCAACTTGGCCTATCCAATGTAGCCTGTTGGCCAAAGGAATACTTCTTTATATACTGTTAGAGGTTTAAAAATCATGCAGAGACTTCTATGGAAGTTTATCAAACCTTCTAGACTTAGCACCATATCCAGGGAGTTGACCGATTTGTACTCACTCAAGTTAATTTCCTTACCTACGCACAAACTTACCTAATCTGATGCATTATCTCTTCCTTCAACCCACACAAGGCCTTAGCAACAATACTAACCAGTCTCTTTTCAATCAGGTACTCACTCCTAGCATTCAGTAATAACATGTCTATACTTGGCAAATCTTCCTGGCTTGCTTCTAATAGCCTAGCTACCTGTAACACTTGAAAAGCCTAGGTATTTGAAGTTCCACCCTAACAGAGCCTAAACTTATTCTTTGCGTAATCCCAAGAGACAAAAAAAACGTTTTACTGTCTTTTTTTTTCATTTGACTATTACCCACTGGTGCAATGAGAAGCATTGTCACCTCATAGCAAGAAGTTCTGCTGCTCAATTCTCAGTTGAGGTGCATCCTCTGGGGAGTCTGCATGTCCCTCCTTTGTTTATGTTGGTTTATCACCCATATCCTGAAGACATGCAGTAGGTGGACTGGAAATCCCAAATTATTCCTTGGTGTGTGATTGGCCTGAATATGACATGAATGAAAGGCCTGGCGCATACAACTATTTGTTGCTTTAGGATAATGTTAGCCGTGTACTGAGTTCGGTCATTAGGTAAGTCCTGTCTAATGCTGATCTAAAGTAACATCTCTGAGAGGAGTGAGTAAAAACTGCTGATATCTCCTTTAATCAAAAATGATCAATAAAGCCTATATTACATGTATATTACTCTGAACTTCCTGAGCCCTCTTTCATATCATTTTTACTAATTACAATTTTCAGTCACTTAAATACAAACTCCATCTGTTTTGAAATATAATCACCATCTTTCTTCTCATTTCCTGTTTTCTATTCCGGGACCACAACAAATAATTTCAGAACTTTTTCCACCTTTAATGTGATCTATAACCTGTACAATTCCATTGAAAAACAAACAAATCTGTTAGGGGAACAATATAAAAAATAAAAAAATGTAGTGTACGCTGGTTGCATATGTGTGCACACCCTTAAACTAATACTTTGTTGAAGCACCTTTTGATTTAATTACATCATTCAATCTTCTTGGGTACACACCTCCAATCAATTCACCCCAAATAAAGTTCAGCTGTCCTAGTAGGAGTTTCCTGACATTTACTCAGTTGCCTGCTACAGCAAAAGCCATGGTTCAAAGAGAGCTTACACAGCATCAATGGGATCTCATTGCTGAAAGGTATCAGTCTGGAGAAGGGTACAAAAACATTTCCACAGCATTGGATATACCATGGAACACAGTGAAGACAGTCACAAAAAGTGGATAAAATATAGGACAACAGTGACAATGTTCTTTGTGTTTCACTGTTGCAGTCATTACATTTGGGTAATCTGCTGGCAGGGTGCCTTCAGTTGGCCTGAATTCCAAAGTCTTGGGTCCAGTGTCAGTTGCTGTCACCTCTTCCATGACGTCATGGAGTCAGAGGTATAAAACATGCAGCTGGCTCCATTTTCTTTAGTCTTTCTTGCCGCACGGTGCCAGAAGCAGAAGCATTTCGCAAGTGCCGGTTGGCCGACTACTGAAATATTCGAGTTTGAGTTTCAGAACCGAAGGCTTCACTAAAGCTAAGTACCCGGTTGGGGAAACTTTTTTCTTGCTTTTTACCGATGTCAGAAAAAGTTAATAATTGTATTACTTGTGGGAAGCAAATACCTCATAAGGATTTCCATTTATACTGTATTCCTTGCCAAGCCCTTATCACAATGTGCCTGGATGTCGGTTTTGTGCTAGATTTAACCAATGCACTATTAAGTGTCGGTATATTTTTGCAACAAAGTATTTTGGAAACAGATTTAACAACCCAGAAATGTCATCGGATAGTAGTCTGACTACCGGAGTACATAAAAAACGCAAAGAAAAGGACAGAGAAAGGCAATTGAGATCCAAAATCGACGACAAAGCTTCTCTTAAGCCAGTCACTGGTTCGCCGGTACTCAGTGAGGTGGTTTCGCAGCCCCTGATACCCGCTACCTTCGAGTCACAGGCCTCTACTGACACCCATGTGGAGTCCAGCATGCCACAAGATACTCAAGGTATTGGACCAACGGATATATCTTCCACAGATGGGTCCGGAGCTGCTGAGCAGGCACCGGCTTCTGAGGGTGTATTCAGACCTCAACATTTGTATATCAAACAGATGAAAGCTGCAAAACTAAAGACAAAATCAACTTCTAAAACTAAAAAACTGACTCATGAGCCACATGCACAGGCCTCTATGCCTAAAAAACAGATGATCAAAATGGCTGAAAACCTTATTACCTTGATCAGGGGTACCCATCCCCCTCCTGATAAGAGGCCTAGGCAAGACATTGATTATGAATCTTCAGATCAGGTTTCTATTTCTTCTGATTCCTCTTCTGATCAGGAATTATCTATGCCTCCCTATGAGGATTCTGATGCTGAGGAGTCTATTCCATCTGCATCTTCTCCTGAGGATTATTCATTTGGAGAAACCTTGCATACTTTGAGGAAGTATTTTCACTGGGAGAGTCAAGACTTCTCAGAATCAAAAAAGAGGCTCAGGGATTTCCTTCTTCTCCCTCAGCACAGGCCTTTAGCCATCCCCCCTGTTTTAGACATTGTGGATGATGTGTTTTCGGAGTCAAGCTTGACCCCTGACTCCTTACCTCCGGCTCCCAGTAAGCCTGACAGATATTACAGGGTCTCTGACTCACATAACTTTTTATTTAGAAAACCTGCTGCTGATCCTGAAACTATTTCACAGGGTCCAAAGGGAGTTAAGGCCTCAACAGCAAAAATATTACCCCCTCTGACAGAGATTCAAGGGCACTGGACAGATGGGGAAAAAGGTTTATACATCTGCAACCTTGGCAATCAGGGCCTTAAACTGTCAATTTCATATGCTTAACTACCAACAACATGTTGTGGGATTGCTGAAACAGAAAATTATGTTGATTTCAGAATGTGCAGAAAATAAAGAATTGCAGGAATTATTGCATGCAGCTGAACAAGTTGGAAAGCATACTTTGCAATGTTGTTTTGATTCCTTAGAGGTCTCCTGCAGGGCCGCAGTTACTGGTTCTGTGATTAGGAGGTATGCCTGGTTAAAGGAACAAAATTTGCCTGATCATGTTAAAGCTAAATTGCTAGATGCTCCTTTACAGCATGATTCTCTGTTTGGTATTAAGGCAGAAGAGGTTTTAAAGAAAATGGAAGACAAAGCTAAGTCTATGCAAACTGTTAGACTTCTTACAAGTGCAGCCACCAAGATTCAGTAGACACTGGCCTACAAAAAATTGGTCCCTTCCTGTGTCAGACAGAGCTCAAAGGGGCAAATTCAGATGTCCTAAGGATTCTAGATACCAGGCGCAAGATTCATACAGGTCAAAGCAATGGGGCACTTCCACCTCCAAATCTGGAGGAGATAAAGCGCAAACCTACAAAAAGCAATCCCAATGACTTCCCTCTGCCTACACAAAGCACTTATCTTTTGGCAGCACCCATAGGGGGAAAATTAGCACTTTTTGCTCAAAATTGGCAGTTAATAACCCAGGACAAGTGGGTACTAAACATCGTATCACAGGGATACAGATGCCATTTCCACACTCTGCCAATGGCAAATGGTTGGCCAGATCTGCCAAAAAATCAATGGGCAGAGGCACAGAAACAGGTTACATCCCTCATGGATATGGGGGCCATTCAGACAGTACCAGAACAGGAAAAAGGACAAGGTTTTTACTCAAGACTGTTCTTGGTACCCAGAAAGGATAAGGCCTGGTGGCCAATACTGGATTTATCGATTTTGAACACATACCTGGACATTCCAAAATTCAAAATGCTGACTTTTCAGCAGCTTCTGCCCATGCTGGGCAAGAATGCTTGGCTGGTGACTTTAGACCTAAAAGACGCATACCTGCATTTCCCAATAAGACAATCGTGCAGAAGATACCTCAGATTCAAGGCTGGCTTAATGTATTACCAATTCTCTGCACTGCCCTTTGGCTAATCTACTGCGCCCAGGGTCATTACAAAGTGCCTGGCACCAGTTATTGCATTTTGCAGACAAAAAAGTATACAAATATATCCTTACTTGGATGACTGTCTCATTCAAGCAGAGAACAAGGACACTCTTCTTCGACACCTGGCATTTGTGAAAATGGTTCTAACATGCCTAGGGTACACAATAAACAAAAAGAAATCACAACTGGTACCCTCTCAAAAGATAACATTCCTGGGTGCAAGCTTGAATACAACTGCCCAGATGGCTTATCTCACGCCAGACAAGCAAAGGCAACCGACTACTTACTTCAAACTGATGGTAACAAAATCCCAGTCTTCTGCAAGACAAATTCTGCAGGCTCTGGGCTTCATGGCATCCTGCATCCTACTGATTCCATATGCAAGACTGCATATGAGGAAACTTCAATGGTACCTAAAAAGTTTATGGAGTCTACATTCTCACAGTCTGGAAACAATGATTCCTCTCATTCCCTGCCTGCAACAGGAGTTTCTATGGTGGGCAAAGGAATGTCACCAAAACATGGGGCGGCCATTCACTCTACCCCCTGCCAGCCAAACCATAACAACAGATGCATCTGATTATGCCTGGGGGGCCCACATGGCAGGAAGATGCATTCAGGGCATATGGTCACCAAAACAAATGCATCTGCATATCAACCAGAAAGAGATGCTAGCTGTTCAAAATGCCCTAACAGCCTTCAAGGACTTACTTCATCCAGGACAACTACAGATAAAGATGGACAACACCACAGTCATGTGGTATATAAACAAGCAAGGGGGCACACAGAGCAGATTAGCCATGGTACTGTGGAACACAGCTTTGACCTACCAAATACATCTTCAAGCTCAATTCCTGCCAGGAAAACAAAACACTCTGGGAGACTATTTAAGCAGAAACCTTATGGATCCTCACGAGTGGCAACTAAATCCACAAATCGTCAGCATGATAACAGAGAAATGGGGGAGCCCAGACATAGATTTATTTGCCTCTCCTCAAAATTATCAATTGAAAAAATTCTGCACAAGAACTTATCACAGACAAGCATGGAAAGTGGACGCCCTATCCTTCAGTTGGAAAAACCTATCAGTTTATGCCTTTCCTCCTCTGCCTCTTCTTCCCAAGGTCCTCCTAATAGTCAGACAAGAGAAACCAAAGATGATACTAATTGCCCCAGACTGGCCCCGTCAATACTGGTACCCAGTCCTAAGGAACTTGTCTCAATACCCAGCTTGGACCTTGCCTCAAAGACCACAACTACTGCCCAGCAAAACAATCAGATCCTGCACAATCAACTACAGACTCTGAACCTGGCAGCATGGCTGATCATATAGTCATACAAACAACTCCTCTCAGTAAAACTGTGATGGATGTAATTTTGGAAGCCAGAAGGCCTAGTACTAGAAAATCTTATGCTGACAAATGGAAGAGATTCTGTGCTTGGAATCAAGCACAAGGAACTGATACAGCAGAACCAAATATTCCTCAGATATTGCAATACTTAACTGAGATGCTTGACAAAGGCCTATCTTTCTCATCAATTAAAATCCATGCCTCTGCCATTTCAGCTCATTACAATACAGAGCCAGCAATCTTTTCTCATCCTTTACTAAAGCAGTTTCTTAGAAGAGCCAAAAATTTAAGGCCTCCTAGAAGATCAACATTGCTTGCATGGGACCTCAATTATGTGTTGGAAAAGCTCATCCTGCCTCCATTTGAACCAGCCGCTACCGCTGATATGAAGTTCTTATCATGGAAGACAGCTCTGCTACTAGCAATTACTTCAGCAAGAAGAGTTTCAGAGGTACAGGCCCTCATGGCTGTAGAGCCTTTTATCATATTTTACCCAGACAGGGTATCTCTGAGGACAAATCCTACTTTTATGCCTAAGGTGGTTTCCAGTGTGGCTCTTAACCAAACAATTAATCTGCCAACCTTTTATCCAAATCCGCAGAACAAGGGGGAGAGAATTCTGCATTCCTTGGACGTACACATGACAGCTAAGATTCTACTTAAGCAGGACTAAAGCTCTAAGAAAAACTGAGCAATTACTAGTGGCATATGCTGCAGGATCAGAAGGCAAGGCTATATCAAAGCAGACAGTTTCAAAGTGGATAAGCCACTGCATCAGTTTCTGTTACTTACATCATGTTAAACCTGTGTCCAAGGGCATTAGGTCTCATTCCAGCAGAGCTGCAGCTACTTCAGCAGCCTTTCTAAGGGGAGTACCAACTAAAGACATTCTAGAGGCTGCTACTTGGAGTTCTGTTCACACCTTTACAAAGCATTATCATTTGCCTCTCTACTCTAAATCCAGGGCAGGCTTTGCCACTGCAGTTCTGCAGAGCCTTATAGCCGCTCCTAATGCTGTTTAGCACCAGCCTCCCAACCATAGCTTTGGGATTCTACCCAAATGTAATGACTGCAACAGTGAATACACTCGAACATCTACATTTATGTTAAGTGTACACAACTGTACTTTGCAAAGAACTGGATGTTCCTCCAAAATTGATGAAAAGACAAGATGAAAACTGGTCAGGGAGGCTGCTGAGAGACCTACAGCAACACTGAAGGAATTTCTGGCAAGTACTGGTTGTGTACTACATGTGACAACAACCTCGCATATTCTCCATATGTCTGGACTATGAGGTAGGGTTGCAAGAAAAGTTTTCTTAGTCTTACACAGAAAAACATCCAGGCCTGACTAAAATTTTCAAAACAATACATCAAGTCTCCCAAAAGCATGTGGGAAAATGTGTTATGGTCTGATGAGACCAAGGTTGAACTTTCTGGCTACAATTCCAAAACATATGTTTGGAGCAAAAAACAACACTTCACATCACCAAAAGAACACCATCCCTATGGTGAAGCATGGTGGTGGCAGTATCATGCTTTGGGGTTGCTTTTCTTCAGCTGAAACTGGGGCTTTAGTCAAAGTGGAGGGAATTATGAACAGTTCCAAATACCAGTCACATTTGGCCCAAAACTTTTAGGCGTCTGCTAGAAAGCTGAAGATGAAGAGGAATTTCACCTTTCAGCATGACAATGACCCCAAGCATACATCCAAATCAACAAAAGAATAGCTTCATCAGAAGAAAATTAAAGTTTTGGAATGGCCCAGCCAGAGCCCAGACCTAAATCCAATAGAAAGTCTGTGGGGTGACCTGAAGAGGGCTGTGTACAAGAGATGCCCTTGCAATCTGACCAATTTGGAGCACTTTTGCAAGGAAGAGTGGGCAAATACTGCCAAGTCAAGATGTGCCATGCTGATAGACTCCTACCCAAGAAGACTGAATGTTGTAATTAAATCAAAAGGGGTTTCAACAAAGTATTAGTTTAAGGGTGTACACACACAACAAAGTATTAGTTTAAGGGTGTGCACACTTATGCAATCAGCATATTGTACGTTTTTTATTTTTTATATGTTTTCCCGTAACAGATTTGTTTGTTTGTCAATTGAATTGTACTGGTTTATAGGTCACATTAAAGGTGGGAAAAGTTTTGAAATGATTTATTGTGGTCTCATTTTTGTATATCACAAAAATGTGGCATTTTAACAGGGGTGTGTACACTTTTTATATCCACTGTATCTATCTATCTATTCTTCCTTAGTAGAAAATCCTCTAAAACACATCCAATAAAAGGTATGTATTATACTAAAAATAAAAGGAAAATCTCACAAACAAACAATGCCAAGGCTTCACACACATGCAAACACAGACACTTGCGCCTGCTCACACACACATGCAAAATGGGACAGATAGCCACTTTATAATGGCTATATAGGGACAGCTACATTGGCTTAATAAGCTAAACTGTCTTTAACAGTATCTTTAAGAACATTTGCTTATTTTGGATAGAAAATTATATGAACATAAGTACAATACGAGATAGTTCAGTTTGAAATTCCAGGTAAGCAAAGTATTGTAACATGCATGAAAAAATTACTTCTTGCTCTGGGCACATACATACCCTTATAGCATTATTTTCTGCATAAAAAAATTGGAAATCAAAAATGCATTAGAGTTATTTTAAAAGTATGTAAAATATATTCTTCTAGTAAAAAAGAGCAATAAAACAAATAACAAAATGGTAAGTGGACTGAAAGTAAAACATTTTTCTTACATGCAAAGACTCTTTCAGTATAATAGCAGTATTCCAGCTCAGATATGGCTAAATGTGGACTTCCCTACTCTGATGACTATTATCCCTGACTGCAGAGCCCATATAGGTAAACCAAAACCAGTCATAGACAAATCCGGCTTTACCACAGTTTGCTGTAGTATACAAAAACAATGAGATGGACATTTTAATTATGTTGCATAGCTCTCAACATCTTTGATTATGAATCAGGGATAAATCCAAAATAATGGGATCAAAAGCCCAAAATTAGAAACCATTTTAAATTCTTACTCTTATTTACTTAAAAGTTAATAGAACAACTGGTTTTGCATTATAATGCATTTTCTGAACAATATAAAATATGAAACTATTGTCTGGCTTTACTGATTGACTGTGATTTTCAGTTATTTACCAGAAAATCAAAACATTTACAAGGTTTAGGGCATAATATGAGGCAAAAGTGAGGATACTGTGCATAATCAGGGACAGTTGAGAGCTATGTTCTGTAGTTTTGTTCTAATCCCAGAAGAAGTGATCCACCATTTTTCTGCAGGTCTTTACATAGTGCATATGTTGTCTTTTGACTTAGCTGTCCTTAATTCACCAGGGCCAGCCACTACTGACTTCAGTCTTTCCATTGCTGATCCCCTGTGGCCGCCAGTGCTGGGGTATACAACAATCTGTCCTTTCCTCTGGTGTGCACAATCTCTCCAGGCAAAAACAGACATTGTGGCTAATACAGACTTTGGCACCTTGTGTCTATGGAGTACAGCAGGCAAGAAGGTTGTATCGTACTGCGACTGTTAGGGTTTGTTTTGTGTGTGTGTGTGTGTGTGTACTTTTATACTAGTCCTCCTCTACCACTCCATTCTTCTTTCATTATACATCTAGCTGCATGTGGGAGTGCAATGGTGTGTGGCTAGGAAAGACCCACCCATGGGGTGATATATAAAATCATGAATCCTATCCATACACCTTTCCCAGCAGTTGTCAATTTCCTGCTGGCTTGGTCACTAAATCTCCCTACTTTATTTATTTATTGACATTTTATTGGATTGGCTGCGGTGGTGCAGCGGTTAGTGTTGTCGCCTCACAGCAAGAGGTTCTCCAGTTCGATTCTTGACTGGAGCACCTTCTGTGCGGAGTGTGCATGTCCTTCCTGCAGTTGATTGAACTTTAAGGACATGCAGGTAGGTACATGAGTGTGTGTGTGCCTTCTTTATAGGTTGGGCACTGGGCTGGCAACTTGACACTGTAAAAATCCACTGCCAATCAATAGCGGACTGGTGATCTGCTGTGGCAACCCCTAACTGGGAAAAGCCAAAATACTTTTTTTTTTTTATTTATTGATATTTTATTACTCAGAAAGTCTGACTAGGTAGGATTTCATTATCAGTGGAATCCCGGGGAGAAAAGTTCCAAAGTTTTACAAAACATTTGAAGAACAATAATTGTATAGTCTTTAAAAATAATACAAAAAATGAATGCAGTTTAAATAATTATACAAGATCAGACATAATATTAAAACATTAGTTAAGAACAAATAAAAGTAATGTGGCCAGTGATTTAGTAGAAACATTTAGGTCATTTATAAAGAAATTAAAGGCAAGTTAGAATCATGCAAATAGAATGGCAGTGCAAGGTGAGAGAAGAGCAGGCTTACAGTTGTTTAAAGAGAAAGCCAGGGGTGAGAAATTGATAAAAGTAAGGAAGTGAGTGAAGAAGGGAGAGTAAAGAAATGCAAGGTATGAACTGGTATTTGTTCACATTTAGGGATATAATTTATATTGGTGTTGGCTAGGAAGTCTTTCAGAATGGTTTTGAAGAATGGAAGGGAGGATACTGACCTGATGAATAGAGACGAGTTCCAGCCCTTAGCAACATTGAATGAGTACAGACAATGCCCAGCAGATTTGCTAGGTCTGTGGATAGACAGAAGGTTTTGGTCATTGGATCATAATAACTGATAAGAAACATAGTTGTGGCGAATGTTATTTAGTGCTGGACAAGCAAATAGATTCTGGATAATTTTATAGGTGGTAAGAAGCTGTGTATATGTTAGTTGATGGAGTTTTTCTAACCAGTTTAGGCTTTTTATTGCTATACAGTAGTAGGTCATGTAAGGGGTATTGGCTGCAAATTTAACAACTTTGTTATAGTTTTGATTTTTCTGATATCTGAATGTTAATAAGGATGGGAACACCATAAAGTAATGTGGGGAGAAAAATAAGTAGTGACAAGTGTAGCTTTTGTTGTGTTGGTGAGAATGTTTTTGGCTCTATAAAACATCCCTAGTTTTTGATGAGTTTTTCTTATGCATTTTTGTAAATGCAGATTGAATTTCAGATTATCATCCACTGTCATCCCTAATAAATTGCTATGAGAAGTGACTTAATTGGTTGTATTATCAAGAGAGAGGACTTAAAAGTTTGATTTTTATTTTTTTATGAGAAAGGAATTTGGGGAAAAAGTAGTAGTTTTTTTGGGGGGGGGCTTGAGCATGAGTTGTGAGCTACAAAGCCATGTTTCAGTTACTGTTAAAGCTTACTGAGTAATTTTTTGGAGTTGTGCCACGTTGTCAGATGAACAAATGAGTGTGGAGTCATCCATGTACTATATTTGGGAGCAGGGGTGGCTTGTGTTATTGGGCTGCAGGACTGCAGCCCCCCCCCCAGATATAAAACTGAAAATAACAGAAAAAAGAAAAGTAGCTGCAAGTCCTAGGCATGTGTGCGTTTTTCCCTATGTGTTTTCTTGAACCAGTTCGGATTACAAAAACAAGGAACTCATTCTAGATGCCCCAGAAGTCTATGCGATTTATAACCACATAGACTGCAAGGGGAACAGAGTGCAATGTCTGCAGTCTGCACTCCTGGCTCATATCGGATTGGCTGGCTCCCACTCCCGGCATGCACGCACACTCTTGGACCGAGTGCTACTTGCAAGGGAGTAATGGCAGGGGCAGTGCATGTGTGAAATGCCCCACTCCAATATTCCTGGTGTTATGCAGGCTGAGGCTCAAACCCTGTACTTTGGATACAGGTAGCAGCAACAGCCTGAATTCCCTACCCACCACCATTGCAGATTTTTGCCTCATATGTTTCTTAATGTGATGACACAGGCATTTGAATTTCAGACTTCATATTCTTCAGAAAATACATTGGTAACACTATACAAAAAAAGCCTTTATTCTACAAATTTTCTAAGTTTGTAACATCAATATTTGAAATTGTCCCTATTTTTGGGGCTGTATTCTCCCATTATTGGCTTTGTCCTGCTTTTTGTGCTAAGAGGTTGAGGGCTTTGGTGAGAACTGAGAACAGAATTCACTGGATATGTGTTGGGGCTGTATTCCCCCATTATTGGCTTTGTCCAAGGGTTTTGTGCTAAGAGGTTGAGAGGTATGGTGAGAACTGAATTCATTAAATAATAGCCATTTAAGTTTTAGTCTTCATTTCTTTTAGGAAACAGCTTATGGCATAGTGGCATGTTGCTATGACTGTAGTGCATAGGGTCCTGCATTCAAGAGTTGGCAGTGAAATGCATGGTGGTAACATAACATTTTATTCTAGCAACTTTCCAAGATTATACAAGCAGTGTTTAAAATGTATGTCTGTTTTTTGGGCTTTTATCTCCTTCTCCCTCCCAATAAATGTTGGCTTTTTCCAGATTTCTTGTGCTGCAAAGGTGAGTGATACAGTTGAGTGTCGAGTGGATTTTACAAGGAGCTGAGAGCTTGAAGAGACATTTAGTGCTGTTTATGCTGAGTTTACTTGCATTGTTAATAGCACAACAGGTAGTGTACTTGCTTTCGATGCTGAGAGATTGAAGAGACGTTTATTGCTGCTTATGCTGAGTTTACTTGCATTGTTAATATCATAACAGGTAGTGTACTTGCTTTTGATGCAGAAGGCTGTGGGTTCTACTCCCACAGTATGTAGATGCATTGCGGATACTGTACTGTGTTGTACTTTTAAAGGGGGTGGATGCTGCAGTCATGAGAATGTCCTCTTTGGTCGGAGGTACCTAGTAACTATGAACCTGTTATCAGCTTGCCATCCATTCTCTATTGCAATATTACTAGCTTATAATTTTTTTAATATAATATAGGCAATTTATTCCTCAAGGGCAACATGCGCTTTATTTGTAGATGAAACAATGAAATATAAAGTTGTTTGCTAGCAGCAACCTCTTCATTAGTTACACATCTTTTTAATGTGGAATTATTTAGATAACTTTTACTTCTGCAGAGACTGTGCATAGTTACTGATACTGGTGGATTGTAGAAGTCTGAGTAGACTTATGATGGAAATGTTCTCAATTGGGCAGTATTGTCATTATTGGTGCATGCATTTTGTTTAATATTTACTGGAAAAATGTTCAAAACAATAAATTTAAAACACTCTCTAACAACTGTACTGTATTATACAAGGAAAATAATTTAATGCAATCAGGAAGGTGCATCACAGAACACATGTATGTTTTGTGTGCAAGGGGCCTATCATTTGAAAATAGCCCAAAGTTAATCGTTATTTGCCACTAGCCAAATGCATTTTCTTTGAATGTGGGTTTCAGTGCTGTTTCAAAAAATGTGAATTTCAAGGGCAGAGAAGTTTTAATGCTACGTCTGTTTTCACTGTGAGACTGCATTGCTTTGTTTAGTAGATGTGTTAGTGTATGTGCTGTAAAATGTAAAAACTTTTAAATGAAGTCCAAATCATTGTAAATGTAAAGCAGTATGCACATTAGTGTATATGGTAAATGGGGTGAAATAACTAAGTAATGGTTCATTTGAATGGCTGCAGGGGGGAGGCTTCATTTGACCATGCTTTTGTGAGGGGGAAGGGCAGCAAACTCAGACAGCCCCGGCTGAAATATACCTGTCAACTGTCCAGATTTTCACAGAATGAATAGATTTTTGCTTCTTATTTTTGGTTTGTTCCTCATAAAATTTGTGGTTTTCTGGCAAATCATTTAGGAATTAAGTCACTTCATAATCTTCAGAAAAATGCATGCTAAAGCAAGACCTTTTATTATATCAACTGTCTCAGTTTATACAAGAGCAATTTTTAGTACTGTTTATATGCCCCCCCCCAATATATTTGGCCTTGTCCAGATTTCCTGCATTAACAGGTTGAGAGGTACGTGCAAATAAATTGCTTTATAAAATTAGGCATATCCAAACCTCTCAACTGTACCCAATTTTGGCTCAAAATGTTGCTCTTCCCCTAATAATCCCCCTGCAAGATGGCAATTTTGGAAGAAAACATTGAGGGTTTGCAATTAATAAACAACTGTAATAATCAGTTATAGATTACTTTTATTTCAGAAATGCATGCAGATTATTTTATTTTATCAGCTGCTCAAGTTAACAGTACTAATATTAAAAAAGTGTCCCTACTTTGACAGGTTCCCAGCTGTATTGAATGGCTATTTTATATTTTTGCATCACATTTTTGGTCCATTTTTCATAAAATTGTGGGTTTTATTTGGCAAATTAGTGGCAAATCATTAAAGACCGAGGTTAGAAAATAATGACAGACATTTGAGTTTCAGATTTTATACCCTTCAGAAAATTTATACTAATGCAATACATACTGTTCTATTATCTTTCTAAGTTTATAAGAGCAATATTTAAAAAGTGTCCTTATTTTTGGGCCTTTGTCCCACTTCTATGTATGGCTTTGTCCAGATTTATTGCTCTGAGGTTGAGAGGTATAACAAATGTGTCAGGGTCATCACAGTCAGCGAGAGGCATTTCAAATTGTGACATACTTGTTGCACCCCACTCCCCCATGTAGTGACTCTGGATGTGTCCAAGCAAGGTGAGGAGCAGTTATGCAGTGTAAATGTGCAGAGTATCCCCCCATCCAAGGTGGATACAAGTACTACAGTGACTTTTCATCTGTCCTTGATTTTGCAGAATGTTCTGGTTTCTGTCATATTTTTATACTGTTGATTTATGCTGATTATTATTCAGAAAATGCCTGTTGCTCTGTATTTAAGTAGCAATGCTTTAATGACCATCAGATAAACTTGTCTGAGATTGTAAGATGCAAGTAAGCTTTAATAAGCATACTGTTAAAGAACTGCCAACACCGAAAGCCTTTCTGTTGTTGCCATGCAGAGAATACTTGCATAACTAGATAATGTATAAGCCTTGGGTATTGAATGCATATGACAGTATTTGTAATAAAGGACAGGATTACATTATTTTAAGAAGCTCATTACATTTGTTGGAGACTTGCAGTCATCTTTGCAGGCTTTACCTGTAAACTAAACAGAATGCCAATCTATCATGTGTGGTCCATAACCTGTGCAGTAATCCTTTAAAGAATGTATCTTGAGCTTGTTTCTTGTTTGCTTTTCATTTTTACTTTGATCATGTTTTCCTCATGAAACAAGTAGAAAATTGCTGTCAGGCAGCAGGTCTTTTTTGGATAAGAAACATTTTTGCAAGTGGAGGTATCACAGAGATTGCTACTTTCAGCATGTTACTTGGTGCTTTAATAAAGCTGAATATAAATTATAATTAGAACTGCAGTACAAGGAGAAGTGATTTGAGTTGAGTGCTGGTTTGAGTTGAGTGCTGCTTGTTTTTTTATACTTGATTTTGACTGGCATTCCAGTAATGTATTTAAAAAGTAATTTATTTTTTTCATGCCTCACAACCTTTATGTTCCCCTCTAGATATTAAGTAAGCTGTCATGCAGCCAATGCATTGACATATTTTTTTCTTCTATATTTCATTTTGTCTTGGTTGGACTCTCATAATGATGGTTTGGCACCCAGGGCAGGGTATTTAATTAAAGTTACAGTTTTTGTGGTTTTTTAGCATAGCTCCTCCCCTTTCTAGTTGGTCACACCCCTTCCCATTGACCCCACCCATTCAGCTTTCTCCTGCAGCCCCCCTTTGATTTGAAGTCACCAGCCGCCACTGTTAGGGAGGCCTGTTGTATGGATGGGGAAGGTGTTAGTGGGAATGTTAAACAGGAGGGGACCAAGGAAAGAGCCTTGTGGTACACTGGTGATGACTGGGAGGTATCTGAGACTGAGAGGGTGGAGTGCCATTTTACTGACTAATGCCTACTGCAGAGATAGCATTTGAAAAATAGAAGGGTGGACTGAGAGAGACCGAATGAGGACATTTGAGGTAGAAGTTTGTTGTGATAAACTGTGTTGAAGACTTTAAACAAGTCTGGAAATAAGCAGCATATTAGTTTGTCATTATCTCTAGCTTTATTGACAGTATCTGTATAGGTTAGAAGTGCAATGTTAGCACTATGGGAAAGACCGAAGTCATGCTGTGTACGGAATAGGAGTTCTTCCTGCAGGAGATAATTTAGCAGTTGTTTTTGAATGCATTTTTCAAGTATTTTGGAGGGGGGGTAAGATAATGCCTACTGAATTTCTTCCTTTGTGCAGAAGGATAATGTATGACTTCTTCCAGAGAGAGGGAACGTGGGATTCATGGATTGATCTATTTATAATGATTGAGATGAGGTTGGCAATGATACTGGCTGCTATTTTAAAGTACTTGCTTGGAAAGTCATCAGCTGAAATAGAGCATGGTTTGAGTTTAAGAGTAGTTTTGCATAGGATGTGGGCACAGGTTTTAAAGTGAAACTGGATGTGGTGATATGTTGCTACTGGGCAAGGTTAGGATAAGATTTGTAGAATCTTTTTAATGATACTATACTATTTGTGAAATGAGAGTTGAATTGTATTGTGGTTTTGAGTGATGAGTTATTTGAAGAGGGGTTAGAGTTAAATTTATGGCCGGGATACAAGATTTCTTTAATGGCTGTCTAGAATTTTTTAGGGTTTTCTTTACTATTATTCCAAAGGTTGTTATATTATAGTTTTTGTCTTCATTAATTTGATTTTTAGTATGATTATAAAGCATTCTGAAGTTTAAGATATTGTGGGGGTTTATATTTTTGCCATTCTTTATCTTTATCCCGCATTAGCATTCTACTCTTGTTTGGATAGCCAAATTGTACTATTTGTTTTTAGATTCTCCCATCTAAGAGGTGCAAGATGTAGGATATTCAGGGAAATTGTACTGAATTAATTTACAGCATCATCTAAGGGGAGGACTCTAGGAAGGTCAGGTTAATGGACGATAAATTAGTAATGAACATTGCCGGGTTAAACTTGGAAAGGTTACATGCTGTTTTATAAATATGCTGTTTAAGTGGATGTGTGAGATGTCTGGTTGTATAGATTAGGAGATGATCACTGAGACAGTCAGATATTGTACCTGAGGTGGTGTATTTGCTAGGGTCTGATACTAGGATCCATTCAAATTATGAATTCGATGTCTTGCTATAATGTGTCAGGCTGTTAATTAGTGGTGTGAAACCATATAAGTTCATACTAGATGTAAGAGAGTTAGAGTGCATGCCCAACCAATTGATATGCATATTACCTAGTAGTAGTATTTCTTTTGGAATTGTTATAGATATCCAGTGTGTGATATCTTCCAGCATAGCTATATTGTCACCAGGAGGGATATAAAGGTCAATAATACATATTTGTTTATAATTGTTTAATTTTGGGAAAGTAATATGAAGCTGTGCAGAACTGAATTTTGTTATTGGTTTGTTGTATGGGGGAATGTGGTAGTTGTTGGGAAATATTAAAGCGGTACCACCACCTTTCCTCTTTATATGGTCATTATGGATATATTATAGCCGGAATGCCTATCCCACTGCTGAATCAGTCTTTCAGATTGCTCTCATTTCATTTACCAGTTATATTCCTGAAACCAAACATAACAAAAAATTCCCATTAAACCTAATTCCTTCTATCACACATCCATCCATTCCTAATCATCATGCGTAATCCTTTAGATATGTGGCTGTTTATCCTAAAGTCTGCCTTTCTTTCCTATTCAGTTCACACTGTCAACCATGTTATCACATCCTCTTAACTTTTAGCTGGTGCATGTAAATCGCTTTCTAAGACTCACAAAGACCTAACATCCACATACTCTACTAAAGCCCTAGTGAGTCTGTCCAGACAGACTACTTACAAAAGCAGATTTAAAGGAAATCCCCAATGAATCCATTTCTTTATATAGAAAGACCTACCCTTTCTTCTATTAAAAAAGTCCCCACCATAGCATTGCACAAACCCATTAAACAGAATACCTCTTATTCATATCTAATTTATCTTACGTCCTCTATCACTTCCTATTATGTATGTCATCAAAAGCCTTTTTATCTAATTAAATGCATACTCCAGCCAAACTATTGAAGCCCAGTGAGGACAGCTAGTATGAGCTTAATAAAACTTTTAATTGCCGCTTTCATTAAAAACTTCATCAGAAAATACAAAAATGTTAAAAAATCACCACTTTTTATATAAAATTCCAACCAATAAAAAACTTAAATCAGTTTATTTGTTAATTATATTACCAGTCACAAGTCAAACCATAAAAGGCCATTGTAATTTTCACACAAAATAGAATGTCTGTATAAAAAGTTGTTGCTTTATATAGACATTCTGTTTTGGCTGAGAACTACAAGAAGTTCACTTTGCCATTCTCGAACAAGTAGTAGAAGACAGGAGAGGTATGAATTTGAAAAATTCAATAGAAAAGAGAGAGGTAGAATGGCAAGTGAAGTTAAGGGCTGATTTTCCCCCTGGCTTGAATGAAACCATTAATATAAAATGTTTTTAAAGGAGCTGAAGATAGGGGGATTGTAAAGTGTTAATCGTGCAGTGATGTTTTCAGTATTTTATTATTACCACAGGTATGGCCACAGGTATGGCCAGTTTTTATTGTATTAAAATGTATACTAGTCCACCCCCCTTTCCATCCCTGTATAAAAATGCCCAATAATATTCTCATATAAATCAAAAATAGTATGCCCCTTTACCTCCAGAGTTGGAAAACCTGCTGATCACCTTAGGTAAACACCCAGCCATCTATTTGTAAGAAACTTTATAGACCCTTTCAAATCCATACTTATCTACACCTTCACATCGACAGATTCTAACTGGATGATTTAAGGTAGATTTTGTGAAACTTTTAAACTGTGAACTGGAGGCCCCTTCTTCCCTCACATTCAAATAATTTCTAAAAATTCTGTTTGCCAGCCAACCACTACATGCTTCCAGTGGATAATGACAACTGTTCAGTGGTGCAGAGACTAATAACAGCATTTCAAGACTTCTCTTAACAAGTTTTTTTTCTCACACTGCTACGCTCTACTTTAGAAAAAAAGAGCAGTCATAATGAGAGTCATCTGGGCAAAATGATGCATACTAATTTCCTATCTCAAGTTCCATAGTTTATCGTATTCATTTTTAAACTCACTTTACATTCACTCCTGTTTTATACCTAATATATTGTATCTCCAAACTTACCTGTCTAAGCAGTATGGAATGTACTAGTGTGATACAGGATGTGACCACGTGCTTAGCCTTGGTAGTCAGAAAGACAGAGAAACACAGTTTAGAAACCATCTCAAAATATTCCACTTATGACAATATGAAATGATGGAATTAATACCCAAGATAAACAAGCTAGTCAGATTGCAAGTATCCATTCAAAACTTCTTGAGATAGTCAAAGAATTCAGGACTGTAAAATACACCCTGATATCTATCCAGCAGGAGGTTACTTCTGCGGAAGTCCTCGTGTCTGCTAATAACAGAAGGATCAAGACTTATTAACATCACATCATCAGCCTAAAAATGAGTGTTTCTTTGTTAGACAAAATATTATAGAATTAATAATCAAGAGTTAAATAACACACTGACTATAGTCCTATTGAATAAATTAAAAGAAAAATATGATAACTTTTGTATGGGAAATCTTGTTGCTACTGTTTAAACTTTTACCATCCAGATTCTCACACAACCTGGAGAAAATTCACGACTTATTGAGAGTTAGCAGGCAAAGTAGCTGGACCAACAGTAGGTGTTGCATGTATCATCACATGCACTTTGAAATTCTTCCCAAAGCATACTGCAGAAAACATTTTTTAGCAAGATATGAAGCTGTTTTTTTCAGAACTAGCCTTCTCAAAAGAGAGAGAAAATAGATGATTTTTGGCCAGTCATGTTTCCAGTAGGACTCAAAGGGCCTTTTGTGATTCAGCAGGTTTGCAAGAAGGATGCAGTCAGTGATTAAAGGAGGAATACAACCTGAATATTTAAGTATATCCAGATAGTCTGGAACAAAAGAGTATAAGAGCTGTGTTAAAGCAAAAGGAATGCATTTTGAAGTCGTGTAGCAGTGGTGGGTAGGAGTTCAGGTGCATTTTGAAGACAAGCATAGCATTGGTGGGTAGGAGTTCAGGTCTAGAGCAGCATAATATTTGTTTCAACAATGAGTGTTGGAAGAATGAGCCTTTCTTCTTCAGGAAAGAGATTAATCTTTGCAAAGAAATTAAAGAAATTATGACACAGATGTAAGGCAATTCTACAGAAGAATTTTGAAAGAAGTCTATAGATTACTAAGGATCAATAGCAAAACTAACAGATTGTAGTAATAGGACACCTGAATGGATTAAAATGTACTTTCACGCTATCAGTGCCAATGTTTCTTGTGTTTTATGTCTCGCTCCAGTTGAGTAATAGTGCTGTCACTCTCCCACACAGAATATTTTTTTCAGCAGGTTGAACAGTATGCTCATGGGTATTAAAGACAAAACTAGTTTAGGCACTAGTAAAGGGGTGATGGTGGTAAATGGAATGAAAATCATGTGGCCACTGGGATGCATCTGGACTTTGTTCTACACCACTCTTTTCTAATACAAATTTATTAAGACTTTTGCCATCTTTCATCTCTTTTGGAAGTATTGTCATGTTTGCAGATGACAACCAAAATCAACAATAGATTGATGCTACTGAAAAGGTGCAATGGATCATAAAATACTTGAATTGCTGAATAGACAGCTGTGGCTTACTAATGAGGAATGTCATGAAGAAGCAGATATTTATATGCACTGGTAGCAGCAATCTTACTGTAAACGACAAGCTATGGACAAAATGGCAATGGTAGCTAAGGGGGGAGGCTTTGAAGTTCTAATAACAAATGACTTAAAGGCAACTAGTCAGATATCAAACATAATAGGGAAGGTCACTGAGATCCTGGGGTGCTACATGATGTAAATAAAAGATGAAAACAGTTCAATTATTGAAGTCTTTAATGAGACCTCATTATAAGTGTGATGCACAGTTTTGGAGAACTTTAAAAGCACAGTGACAGTAAGAGACAGTGCCAAATGAAAATGTAGATAGGACAGTGAGAGAGGCAGAAAGAGTGAACAACCTTTCTATAATGCTGAGCAGACGTAAAGAGGGATAGCATGACAGAAAAATCGTAGGAAGTGTGAACATACCTTCTCATATTAATTCTTTCAGCATGGCATAACACAAACAAAACAGGGAAAAGCAGATGAGGATGGGTGTTAGGAAGTTATTTGTTTTCACAGAAAGTGTTGGTATTTAGGCATGAATCAGGGTGAAATAAATGTTATTCAAGATAGAAATTGTATGATGAATTAACCAGTTACCTTTTATGTTTACTAAATGCTCCAGGTAGCTTAAAGGGTACGCACATGCGTGTGTGTGTTTTTAAAATAATATATGTATGTGAAAATTTTGTGTGTGTATGTTTTTAGAATGCCTCTATTCTGATGGTGTAGTACAAATAAATCTTCTATGCCCCAACAGATTACACATATTGGAGGGCACCAGTGAAGATATAATGCATTTGAGCTTTTGTCTTTTGCCAGTATAATTTTTATATGTATATAATGAAAAATGTCATCTTACCTCAGGAGAGACATGCACTGTTGTGAACAGGTAATGAGAAACGGTGATGGTATGTGGATTCAAATTGAGTGCGTGTGAGATAAAGCACTGTGATATACTAATGCACTTTGGAGAAAGAAAAAGGAAAAGAAAATGTTTCCAAATATTTTTGTTTAAGGCCTGATAAAAAAAACGGAAAAGAGCACGTGTACATGCAAAGAGCGAAGAATGTTGTTTGTGCTTGATAAAGTAGCTCTGAAAGACTCTTCTTTTAGCCCATTTTATTTTGTTTATGGCAGCTGTGTGGGCAGAGCCCTGCAGATATTCTGGTATCATAATGGGACTGGGAGAGCACATGGGTGTTCTTGGAAACGTGTCTGAATGTAGTAACTGTGTACTTTTGCAGTGCAGTGCCCCATGATGATAAGATTACCACTTGTCATCAGTACTAGTACACTAAACCTGCCCCCAGCAAAAATAAGGCAGCATTTTGCTTCATCTGTTAATACCTCTTTCAAGATTACCTTAGAAAGTAAATTAACTTGCATTCCCATTAGACAGGCATCTTTTACAGTACATATTTTTCTGTTACCTACCTTTAATCAGACTTATTGCTAGAACTTGTTTTATTATGGTAGTATTTATTTTGAACAAGGAAGTACTGTTTTTGTAACCCATTTTGATTAAATTACTTGTATGATTGCTGGAGAAAAAAAGCATTTCAGGACAAGTTAGTTGGAAAAAGCTACAAAGTAATGCAAACAGATTATTAACAATGTAATGTATGAATATGATACAACATAAATGCTGCAGTTTCAGACATCCAGTACTAAACGCAGTAGGCATAATGGTAATGAAACTCATTACTGTAAAAATAAGAAAATATGAGCAGTCACTGCCAACTGTACGATTATGTTGAGATGGACTGCTATGCAGTAGCAGTTTACAAAGAATCAGTAATCACGCATACACACATACAAAAGTAAAATCTTTGGTAGAGTAATGTAAAAAGCATTTATTTGCTGTTTTGTGCTGCCTTGTGGACAGTTGTAAAATGATACCCATTACAGGAGTCTGTATCTATCCACATACAGGTGTGTGTGTGTATTTACGAATGAATCATGTGCATGAGCAAGCCATTTTTTCTTAATGTTTTACAGCATATGAAATCTCTACAATATTAAGGGATTTAAACAAAAGAAACATAGCAGGATAAATAAAGAGGTGGAAACATATGCATGCACACTTTAGCAAAGCATGCAAAATATTCAGATTATACCTACTTAATTGTGTATTCCCTAACTAAACAATATACTTCTTTCTTTAAATTATTAATTACCAAGTGCATGTTAAAAGGAAACAGGTCAATTAGTTCCTGAGCAGTTTGTTTATTCATGTCGCTTCCTTCTGATCTAAGATTACTTTTGTGACATTGCAAGCAATCCTCTGTTGGTAAATAGTGGTGACACCAGATATGAATAAGATTGAATTCTTTAATTCAGAAAGTTGTTGGGATAGTGCAGCAGAAGTGTACCTTAAATGTGATATGTACACATGCAAAAAAAAAAAATCAGCTATATGTGGAGGAATACAGTTGCAGTTTGCAAGTCAACACAGGAGATGGACAGCATAGTGATGTGTATGTGTGGACCTGTCTGTTGCAGGAACAAGCCTCCATATATTCCACTGTCCTGTCCTAAAGAGGCATGGAGAATAATATATCTATGTACTTATGTGGAAGAGCAGGAGTACAAGACTCCAAATGAGCAGATCACTCTGTGGCAGTCTATCTTCACATGGTGCTGCTCAGAGGAAAACAACATCCACAAGTTTTAACAGCATCAACCAAAGTAAACATCTGTAAAAGTGAAAAAGAAAGGGGCAGTGATGTGTGACAGCCTAAACTGAATAGGGGAGAAACAACACCAAGGTAAATAGGTTCATAAGTAATTACTAAGCTAGCAGACCTTCTGATCCATTTTAAGCCTATCCAATTTCCCTTTTGGTACTTGAATTAACCCATCTAATTCAGTGTTAGGTTGGTCTTACCCATTCCATGTCAAAAATTATATATTACCCCTAATGAGAATAACTGGGATTATACCATAGATAATTTGAATGGACCCTTGCACTGGATAAATCATTTAGGAGCTGCCTCTCTCCATTAAAAGTACAGGGTCAGTCCTGGGGTAAATCTTCTGTTTCCCATCCATAGATCTAAGCTGCACTTGAATATGGACAAGGATGAGCTTTGTGTTAAGTGGATGGAGAGTCTGTTCCAGAGAAGTTGTATACTCTGTGAGATATATCTGTCCCTCCAAACCATTCTGTTGATGTTGTAGAAGAGATTTAGATTCCTAGACTGAGTATTTCTGATGCCATTTGACTTGCCAATGTATAGTAAATACATCAGTACCAAGTCTGAGGACACCTTGCATGATAGACACAGGTCAACTCTTAGCAGTCTGTAGGATACCAAGTATAGTGACAATGCTTTGGGTCAGTCCATATAGCACATATTGTTTAGGCCTTGTATCTCTGTGGGCATTACAGTTGCTGCATGCATCTGGACAGATACATGCCAAAGGGGCATTATACTCAATGATTGGCCTAATGAGGGCTGAGTAAAGGGGGACAATGACATCCCTATATCTAGACGCAGTCCCTTTGTTTATAAACTGTGCAATATAGAAGGATTTTCTTATGACAATGGACACACATTGGTTGAAAGTTAAATCACTGTCCACATAAGTTCCCAAAACCTGAACAATTGGGTCAAATCTTAGAGGTGTATTGTCAGTGTGATAGTTCCCCAGGGTAGATGACTTCCCAGTGGATACAATAATGCCTTTCTGGCATTTAGTTTCAGTGCATAATTTTTGTCCCAAATAAATAACTGGTGTCAACACTCCTGCAGGATGGCTAAGTCATTTGGGGGTTCAGTGACTACTCCTAGCTTGCACTCATCTGCAGACTGTTAGCCAGAGACTTTTGTTATTGGCTTTTAATTCAGAGAAGTAAATACCAAACAGGAGAGGTCCCAGCACAAAACCCTGGAGGACTTCACTGGTATTACTCCTTAACATGCCAAATATCTGGATATGTCTGGATTAGAAACCTGAACACCATCATACAAGCTACCTGCCTTAGTCCTTTAAGCCACAGATGCTGCATGATGGCTTGGTGACTTTTCTCTTTGTGGAGATAGCTGCCTCTATTTTGATTTCCTGCATCCTGTCTGTGAGCCAGTTGGAAATCCAATGGGTTACATATGTGGTTTATTCCCAGTTTATGTAGCTTTTCTACAGTGTTTGAGTGGTGGATTGTGCCAAAAGCCTTGGCCAAGTTAAGATATGGGATGTATAACATTTTGCCTTCATCCATTGCTTTGGTAACCTTTTTAAAAAAGTCCACTAGGTTGAGTAAGCATGACCTGCCCTTGATGAATCCAGACTGAGATGGGTCCGCTGACTGGGATGCTCCCTTTGTCATTATTGGTTAATTCCGTGGTAAGTCTTTCCATAGTTTTGCATTTAAGGTTGGTAAGACTTGCGGGTCTGCAATTGTCTGGGTCTATGGAAGGTCCTCCCTTATGCAGGGAAAACTGTAGCTATTCTCCATTCATTAGCTACAAAACCTGTATGGAAGCTGAGGTTGAACAGTGTTGTTAGGGGTGTGGCAAAATCATGCTTCATACTATTTAAGATGCATCCAGGGATATTGTCTGGACTCATTGATGTAGTATTTTTAGCTTTAATAGCACTTTTAAGGCTTGGTCTTGTGTGATAGCTGGAGGCGAGCCAGTTTCAGGTATAACTTGAGGGACAGATGGAGGGGGAGAGTGAGATAAAGCTATAGCAAAATTTATTGGCCAGTAGATTTACTATATCTTTATCCTCAGTGGAGATAACATCATTCACAGTCTGCTCAGTGCATTGCGGCATTGTACTTCTGAGATTACGAACATAACTAGAAAAGGCCTTTAAATGTCAGGTAAAGTTGCACAATACAGATGAACATGACTGTCATAAAGGTGATGTGTGCACAACACAGCCTTCAGTGCATAAAAGATGCACATTTATTTGTAACAGACTATAATCTATAAGTCTCTGTGGCACAGTCGGTTAATGTATTTGGCTGTTAACAAAAGCATTGGTGGTTTAAGGCCATCTAGGGATGCTGTCACTTTGTTTATTAACTAGATAAAGTTTGTCAGTTTACTTAATAAACATTCATTGAAAATAACTGAAGGTGATACATGTTCTCATCACAAGAGTCCTCTGGAATGTTCCACTACTGACTTTGCTGACTACATTACCTGGCATTTAGAGCACAGGATTAAGGCTATTCCTGTGGCACAGGTTTTGATTCCTTCAGTCTTCATTTGCCTGCTGTGTGACTTTGAGCAAGTCACTTAACCACACAGTGTTTTGGGATAACTGGGAAAATGAGTTAGACTCCTTAGTAGTTTCCTAGACTGCACATCTAGTAACTACCTATGAACCTGTATAAGGATATAATATGAGTTAGACTCCTCAGTAGTTTCCTAGACTGCACATCTAGTAACTACCTATGAACCTGTATAAGGATATAATATGAGTTAGACTCCTTAGTAGTTTCCTAGACCGCATGCCTAGTAACTACCTATGAACCTGTATAAGGATATAATATGAGTTAGACTCCTTAGTAGTTTCCTAGACCGCATGCCTAGTAACTACCTATGAACCTGTATAAGGATATAATATGAGTTAGACTCCTTAGTAGTTTCCTAGACCGCATGCCTAGTAACTACCTATGAACCTGTATAAGGATATAATATGAGTTAGACTCCTTAGTAGTTTCCTAGACCGCACACCTAGTAACTACCTATGAACCTGTATAAGGATATAATATGAGTTAGACTCCTTAGTAGTTTCCTAGACCACACATCTAGTAACTACCTATGAACCTGTATAAGGATATAATATGAGTCAGACTCCTTAGTAGTTTCCTAGACCGCACGCCTAGTAACTACCTATGAACCTGTATAAGGATATAATATGAGTTAGACTCCTTAGTAGTTTCCTAGACTGCACATCTAGTAACTACCTATGAACCTGTATAAGGATATAATATGAGTTAGACTCCTTAGTAGTTTCCTAGACCGCACGCCTAGTAACTACCTATGAACCTGTATAAGGATATAATATGAGTTAGACTCCTTAGTAGTTTCCTAGACTGCACGCCTAGTAACTACCTATGAACCTGTATAAGGATATAATATGAGTTAGACTCCTTAGTAGTTTCCTAGACCGCACGCCTAGTAACTACCTATGAACCTGTATAAGGATATAATATGAGTTAGACTCCTTAGTAGTTTCCTAGACCGCACGCCTAGTAACTACCTATGAACCTGTATAAGGATATAATATAAGTTAGACTCCTTAGTAGTTTCCTAGACCGCATGCCTAGTAACTACCTATGAACCTGTATAAGGATATAATATGAGTTAGACTCCTTAGTAGTTTCCTAGACCGCACGCCTAGTAACTACCTTTGAACCTGTATAAGGATATAATATGAGTTAGACTCCTTAGTAGTTTCCTAGACCGCATGCCTAGTAACTACCTATGAACCTGTATAAGGATATAATATGAGTTAGACTCCTTAGTAGTTTCCTAGACCGCACGCCTAGTAACTACCTATGAACCTGTATAAGGATATAATATGAGTTAGACTCCTTAGTAGTTTCCTAGACCGCACGCCTAATAACTACCTATGAACCTGTATAAGGATATAATATGAGTTAGACTCCTTAGTAGTTTCCTAGACTACACATCTAGTAACTACCTATGAACCTGTATAAGGATATAATATGAGTTAGACTCCTTAGTAGTTTCCTAGACTGCATGCCTAGTAACTACCTATGAACCTGTATAAGGATATAATAACACTTGGTGACAGACAGTGCCTGTATGTTCTGATATTAGAAGGGAAAACATAATACGGTACTGTCAGTTTGCTACACAGGCAGAGTCAAATGGTGATTCATATCAGTGCTACAAAACTAAAATTAAATGAAAAAAAGACAGCAAGAAGACCCAAACTCATGTAGAAATATCAGTCATATATGTTACATCTAAGAGCATAGATGATACAAGTGAAAATACTATCTAGGTAAACTGAATGCTCCACCTTGAATCCAGTACACATCTATATGCAGTAGAAAAGGCACAGACAATACAATACATATGAAAACTGAAGCATAATGTAACATTAAAAGTATAAGATCAAACAGCTGTAGAGGGCAACTGCAGCTCACATTCAAGTCATACAGTCATAAAATAACAGACAATGCAAATGTAAGGAGCATGTACAGAACAGACTATATTTCCTCTACAATAGGTAAAGAAAATTATGTGCATGGAGAGTGATTGGCCTAAACAAATTGGTACCACTCAAACTGCATAGATGCACAGTGTACAATGAGGTGGTCTTTTATGAAAAATAAAAACTGTTAAAAAGTGCTATAATACTGTTGGATATTTGTAATGGTAGGTGTCATAAAATCATAACACAACGCCTAGGAAAGACTAGGATAGCTTGCATATATGTAAAAAAACACTATGGTCCATACTTTTGACAAATCTAGACAGTAATGGGCATATTTATTGCCAGTTGTTTGGTTACTGTCATTGGTGTAATAGACAGTTTGTCAAACTGATTTAAACAGACTGTGTGCCCTTATGGGGATTTGGGCAGGGTCTGTAACTGGCAATGATGTGGTAAGAGACTTTGTGATTTGTCATAGTGCCCTCAACAAGTTACAGGGTTTATCATGTAAAATGATAGAAGTTGATATTTTATAATAGGATTCCTAATAAATACAGATACTGGTTTACCTTTACAATGTCGAGGTGCACATCTGCGAAGGTTAGATGTGTGAAAAGCTGTTTTCAGAAGTTTGTATTAGTGAACTAAAAATTGCTGAACTCACAAAAGAGAGAATGCCAGTGTGCATTCACTCTTTTGTGAGTTTGGCATTCTGAATGGAGATCGCACTACAGTCGGGATCGGGACATATACCTCTTCCCTCACTGTAGTGCGATCTTCAAGTTAGTATACATAATTAGCAGGGGTTGTGGGGTGCAGGGCAGCTTGATCCACTGCATAACGGTTGAAGACATCTAGAAGTGACGGGTGTTTCGAACAAATTTGACATTCCCAGAGTGTCGACATTCTTTGGGGACCAGGTTCACTCTTCCAAGGATTCAATGGTGCAGTTTCCAACATTTTGAGTGGGGTACATGAACAGGCGTTGCAACATTTTAATGGTAAACCATAGATACTTTTTTACAGTTGCCTGTGGATCTAAATGTATGCAAGATACTGAATCAGGACACAGAATTAATGCAGTGACATGCTTTAAGTCCTGATGTGTTGTTGTCAGTCTCATCCGTATTCTCACAGTTGAGGTTTGAACTGATCCCTTGGATCAGTCTCGGTCTGTTTGCTAGCTGGAGGACTTTAACCAAGCTCGTGGGCCAGTACCCTTCCCATGATGTAAATGGATAATACCTCAGATCTCGTTTGCCTCGCTGCGTGAAGGACGTCGATCAGCTCTAGGCTAAGTGATTTACCTTGTTTACATTTTAAATATAAAACTTTACTTGTCTAATCTCTCCCTTGGGTATTTGTTTTACTGTGTTTATATTACCCTATCATATGATTTAAATAGCGAACGCTATTTCATTGTACCTAAAATATCTAAACCACAAAATATCGAACATACAGAACAGCAAATTTTTTTTCCAGGGAAAAAATTTGCTGTTCCGAAACACAAACACACAACACAAGCACACCAAAATAAGTAAACCACACACATACACTTAACAAAACCATAATTCTAACCCTACACTACTATCTACTCACTCGCCTTAACCCAACCCTAACGCTAAAGTCCTTAACTACCGCACACTCACCTTACCCGCTCCCTAACACTAAAGCCCCTAACTACCGCACACTCACCTTACCCGCTCCGTAACCCTAAAGCCCATAACTTTCGCACAGTCACCTTACCCGCTCCCTAACCCTAATGTCCCTAACTATCGGACACTCACCTTACCTCGATCCGTTCCCACACTTACCTTAACCCGGTCCATAACCTCCATTCGCATACTTACCTTACCCTGGTCCGTAACCTTTCCATCACAGTATAGTAAATAGGAAAGGCATGGAATGGACAACCGAAATCTTACCCTAGCTAAGATTTTGAAGTTCCGTGGCTTCACTATTTTGAGTTTTTGCCAAAAACGGGTCAATTTTATAGCATTCGAAGTTTAAAAACTTCGATACTATAATGTAGACCCTTTTTACTAGCTGTGCATTTTATTTTAATTGTTAATACTTGTCTGTACCCCTTTTTCCTCTTAGAGGTCCGTTTAAGTTAGAGGGCCTCCAGCCCATTTCAGTTAGAGGGCCATTCCCATCCCTTCCCATCTTACACATCTTTTCTGTTTTTGTTTCCCATTTAAATTAGAGGGCTTGTTTTCTTTTTCCTTTAGTTGTTGTAGTTCTTCCTTTAAAAAAAAAAGTAAATAATATATAAGTAAGGTTTTCTTGCTATTACTAGTGTCTATATCCCTACTAATTTGTTGTCTTTTTTGGTGTTAAGCTAACAAGTATTTTTTTTTTGAAGATAACTATTTTACAGTTTAATTATTTTCACTGCACCTGTATTACAAGAAGTTATTGTGGCATTGTACTTGTTTAAATTACCAGTATGTCTCTAGAAGAGCATAAGCCTCTTGGTTTTAAAAAAGTGCTCTAAATGTGAAAAGAAAATGCCGACGAGTGATACTCACTCACTATGTGTTTACTGCTTTGGACCACTTCACCTCCAGGAGGATTATTCTATTTGAACGGGCATTGCTAGAATGAAAGAACAAACTTAAATCAAAAGGCCTTCTTCCATCTCCCTTTACAGAAGCTCTTTCATCAGCAGACAATTCACCAGAAAGGCCTTCACCTGATAAATCATCAGAGCCCATCAAAAATAAAGTACCTAAATTGTTGGCACCGAAAGTAACCTCTGCTTCGACAACTTCATTCGAATCCAAGTCAGATCAGAAAACTCATAAAAATCTTCTAAAACTTAATCTGTGGAATCTGTAACTTCTAAACCACTTTCTATCATTTTAGCTAGATCAAGGTCCCCAAGTCTCTCCACTTGTTCTATCAGATCCCTCTCCAATGATGATGTGGATAGGGTGGTGCACGGACTACTGAAGACACTTGCATTGGCCAAGCTCTTACTGGATCCGAACCCAAAGGAGTCAGAGCAAACCCCAAGGGCACCTATTCCTCCTCTAACCCGGCCTGCCACTTCGGAGCAAGAAGTTTCTGAGATCTGGCTTGTGTCAGTGTTGGCTCCAAGACCCTCTTTTTCTTTGGTTCCGACATCAGCTGTGAGTGCCTCCACTTCTTTGGATCAGGAGATCTCTGGGATCCGACACTCTCTGATCCGATCCTTGGAGCAGATTTGGACCTCGCTGAATCTGACTCTGCCTCTCAGGGCATTGGCACAGATGAGTTCAATTCCTGCTTCTACCTCAGAGCATCTGTCCTCTGCTCCGTAGGCTTCTACAGCTCCAACAACTCTTTTGTCTGCTCCAGGGAGCTCTTCAGAGCTGAGCCAGACTGCTTTTGAGGCTATGGAGAGAGTTCTGACTTCTTCACAGTCAACTACACAAACTCCCTCAGAACTTCTTTCCCCTTCACAAGTATCTCAATCTCACCACCCCCTTCCACAGGACTGCAAAGATCCCAGGCCTCAGGAGACCCCCGGGGGGCCCCCACCTCTTCTAAAACTTTTACAGAATACCCCTCTAAAGAAGTCCCTCAGAAGAGAACTTGCAAAAGGAAGCACCTAGACTCTCCTGAAGAGTCCACCACCTCAGGCAAAGACTTGGATGATGGACACAGATCACCATTGTCACCCACTGAGGAGGTCTTGTTTGGAGACATTATGGAAATTCTGAAACAGAGGGGTGATTGGCAGCCCTCCTCTCCTTCTGCCAAAAAGACAGTCTACCTGAAGGCCTTCGAGTCTCGTCCTTCAACTTGTTGGGTGACTCCACCTTCTGATGAGCTTATTGACTTACTCTCTCTGAAGGCATGGGAGACCCCAGATACCATAGAGCCCACTCCTTGGAGGCTAAATAAGTATATCACCACCCCGAAGGACAATACCTTTTGGACTAAAGGCGTAGCAGTGGATGCCATGGTTGTGGCGTCAGCCACTAAGAAAGAACTTTCCAAAACTAGTTCTTCTATCCACCCTCCTAATAAGGATTCTAGGATGATGGATAGATATGGAAAGCATGTATTCTCTTCAGCGACTTTTTCTCTTTGATTGCTGAATTACATTAGCCACTTTACTAGATTGCAGAGAGATCTGATCAAGGAACTGTCAGATTCTCTCCAAGGAGCAGTTGCTGATGCGGTCAGTGAAAAGGCCAACACACAGCTAGCCATTGGTGTGTGTTTTTCTCCTACCAGACCCTTCCCTAAAGGTCAGAGAGGCAGCAGAAAGATGTGGTTTAGGAGACCCCAAAGATCTAACCAAGACACACAGGGTGAAAGTGCTGCCTGAGGCAGAGGGGGGAACAGTAACGGAAAATGCTGGCCTCATGGCAGAGGTGGTTCACAGAATCAGGGCTCCAGAAATACCTTCTTTGGTAGACCATTTCACTGTTCCTGAAGGAGTACCCAGGAAGCAGTTTGGAGGCATTTGTCCTTGCACCTGGCAACCTGTCAAAACATAACCACAGACAAATAGGTGCTGGACATCATTTCCAGAGGATATATAATTCCCTTCTCTCTCCCTGCCCCTGTCAGAAAATCAGTGCCGGATGTTCCACCCAGTCAACAGGAACAATCAACATTAGGGATAGACAAGTTGCTAAGCAAGAGAGTCATCCAAGAAGTCCCTGCAGACCACAGAGGATCCAGAACTTACTCAAGATTCTTTTTAGTTCCAAAGAAAACAGGAGACTGGAGACCAATTTTAGATCTCAACTATTTAAATCTGTAAAAAAGACAAAGTTCCAGATGGTAACACTGCAGTTGATAAAGAGACAGTTGGATGTGCTCTATAGACCTGCAAGATGCGTACTACTATATATTAATGGAAAGATGGTCGAGAAGGTACTTGCGCTTTTGGCTAGGAGCCAGTCACTACCAGTTCCGAGTACTACCCTTTGGTCTCACCACAGCCCCCAGGGTGTTCACCAAATGTGTTACAGTAATAACGGTTCACTTGAAATGCCAAGGATTCTGAGTGTTTCCCTATCTAGATGACTAACCCATCGCCGCCCTAACCAGGCATCTACTGCTACAAGCCAGGGACTACACTATTAAAACTTGCACCTCCCTAGGTATCATGATAAACCTCAAAAAATCTGTTCTAGAGCCATCTCAAAGCTTAAGATTCAATGGAGCAGAATTAGACACCAATTGCTTAATTGCAAAACTTCCTCAAGAAAGAGTGCAGGATCTTCACTACATGTTCTGCACCTAATCAGAAAATCCCGTCCAACAGCGAAACAAGTTCTACAAGTATTAGGGAAGTTGGCAGCTTCAATAATCCTTGCCCCCTTGCACGCCTCCATATAAGAATATTTCAATGGCTACTATCAACTCAGTGGTTACTTCTGGAACTTCCCATGTCTCACAAGATCCTGATTATGAACACTTGCAAAAGGTCCAATGGTGGATCCATTCTCCTGTAGTATGTCAGGGATGACCATTCATTCCATCACAACCGGTAGCGGCAGTAACCATAGACGCTTCCCAGATTGTGGTGGTGGGGGGGGGCTTGTCTGAAAAAGACACTCCAAGGTATCTGGCAAGATCACAAGGCTCATCTGCACATAAATTTCCTAGAAATGAGAGTGGTGCTTCTAGTGTTGCAAGCATTTTAGGACTCTCTTCCTCTAGGGACAATAGCAATACAGTTGGACAACATGTCTGTGGTGTAGTATATAAACAAACAAGGAGGAACCAGATCTTACCTCCAGTGTCAAGAAGCCTTACGAGTTTGGCAATGGGCGATGAGCTCCAACCGCTTTCTAGTTGCGATGCACATCCCGGGGAAATCCAGTGTGATTGCAGACAGATTAAGCAGAGCCATTCTTTGGCCACACAAGTGGAAACTATCTTCTGAAAGTGGGGCCTGCCTTACTGTAATCTCTTTGCCTCCTCAACTAATGCCAAATGCAGCAACTACTTTGCCCAGATACCTCCCAGGGGGGAGTCATCGAGGGATGCACTTGTTCACGATTGGCCTCCAGGACTTCTTTATGCCTTTCCCCTGATTCCCTTGATTCCCAAATTGTTACAGAAGGCAAACTTATTGGAGACCACTATAATCCTCATTGCCCCATCAAATTTGGTTCCCTTATCTATGGCCTCATCTTCTGGATGAACCATGGATTCTGGATCCAACTCCGGACCTGTTGACACATCTGTCAGGACTGGTTCATCCCAATCTTCAGAACCTAAAATTGACAGCTTGGCTGCTCCAGTTCCCTTAATTGCCAGCTTTCCCCTTTTGGCTTCTGCAGTGAAGAAAATCCTCCTATCTTTGCACAAATCCTCCACATGAAAACTTTATACCAGCAAGTGGAAGAGATTCTCTGTTTGGGCTGAAAGTCACCAAATAGACTCCTTTTCTGCTTCATCAGTACCATCTTGGAATTTCTAACAAAACTCTTCTATGAGGCTGTGGCTGCTTCCACTATCAGAGTTTTGTTAGCTGCAATATCATAATTCGATATAGGGCAAAATGACTCTCCCATTATGTCACACAGACTTTGCAAAGCCTTTTTGCAGGGTATATTATTATTAAGACCCCTTTACAAAAATCCTACTCCTCCTTGGGACCTTAATTTTGTACTTACTCACTTAGTTTCAGCACCCTTTGAACCTTCAGCAACTTTGGATTTGAAATTCTTGACCTGGAAAACTTTATTCTTAGTAGCAATTTTGTCAGCTAGGAGGGTCTCAGAATTACACTCTTGATAAAGCCTCCATATCTCATTTTTCACAAAGACAGAGTGTCCTTATGAACAAATCCTACCTTTCTCCACAAAGTGATTTCAGAATCAAATCTGAACCAATCTAATGAGCTGCCAGTTTTCTTCCCTAAGTTTCCGAACAAAGGAGAATACACCATGCATTTGCTTGATGTACATAGATAATTAAGATTTTATTTGCAAAGAACTTCTGAATTCAGCAAAAATGACCAAATGTTTATATCCTATTCAGACACCCAAAAAGACCTTCCAGTTGCAAAAGTTACCTTGTCAAGCTGGATATGCCAGTGCATTTCCTATGTATACAAATCTAGGAACAAACCAATACCATTTCCAATCAGAGCTCATACTACCAGATCAATAGCTACGTCTGCAGCATTCCAAGTGAGAATGCCATCAGATACTGTCTGTCCTGCAGCCACGTGGGCTAATCCGCATACCTTCATCACTCATTACAAAGTAGATTTGGCCTCCAGGAGTAGAGCGGCTTTTGGTTCTATGGTTCTGAGAAATATTCTTCCATGAGCCACCCAAGAGTCTGGTTGCTTGGGACATGGTCCCCAACTGTGAGAATAAGGATGAGAGTGCCAACATTTCATAAAGAAGTTATGTACTCACCATATGTGTGTTGTCCATCTCGTCCCTTATTCTCATACCCCACCCTCTGACCCCCTTCCTTAATCTGATAGAGCGAGAAGATATTTCTTGGAGTTCCTTATTAATTAAAAGCCTTTTTTCTGGTTTTGGCTGCATTATTTTACACATGTTCTTCACGAAAGAGAGGTATATTATGTCTACATGGTTTATAAGGGGGCAGACAAGATCCGAGGTATTATTCAGCTGCATCATGGGAAGGGTATTGGCCCACAAGCTTGGTTAAAGTCCTCCAGCTAGCAATCAAGCCGAGACTGATCCGAGAGATCAGATCCGACCCCAACTGTGAGAATAAGGGACAAGATGGACAATATACATGGAACTTTATGGTGAGTGCATGACTTCTTTCTTCAGAAACTACACAAAAAAATTACTTTTCAGAAAAGCTTCAAGTTTAGACATATTATTGGTGGGCAGCACTACTTTGATGAGATCTGAATTACATTTTACTTTGTTGTTATGCTCATGACCTGAACTTTGCATACAAAGCCACTATGAGGGATGCAAATATTTTTTTTTTTCCAGCACGGGAAAGCAGTGAGCTTTGACATGCAGACCATCCTTGGGAAAGGAAGAGGGAACACTGACCATATCATCCCAGGAAGACACAAGTCAGATCCCGCTAGAATGACACGTTGACTAGTCAATTGTTGAAGCCAGTGATTTTTACCTTTGAACATAAGGAATATTCTTGGAGAGGGTCATATACTGCTCAGTACCAGTGATTTCTGTTCAGTGATGACATACGTGGAAAGTTCAATAGCATCACTTTGCAATTTCCTCCAATGTGGAATGCCTAAGGTCATTCACACCCTATTGAGTTACCATGAGGTCGTGCTCATCTCTGGGAATGACGAAGGGTCCTAAGGTGCTTCATAACATCCCTAATCCTGGCACAGGAGAAGTAATCAACTATAACATTTTCCTTACTCTGGTGAGCTCTGTGTTGATGTGCTTAGCATTGGAGTAACCAAGCATTAAGACTCTTTTTTTTTTTTTCAGGTCTGTGTCACCTTATAGGTGAGGACTTGAAGCCATGTTGATCCATTATACAAGATCATGAAGAAGGAAGTGTGGGTGAGAATGACAAATTATCCTTTGTGGTTAAGACTTGTCTTAGAAGCTTTGGCAAAGGCTTTTTTATTTACTATTTCAGCATATTTTGTAGTTGGGTATCAAACTGCTATTTATTGATGGAGGGATGTGAGTTGAAACATTCCTGCAGTGTTAATAAATACTTGAGACTCTCATGAAGAGAGTTAGATTAGTTTAGAAGTAGTGGATTGTCAGTAAGCACTTCATAGGTGTTACACTGTCTTCATAGTTGTTACACTGTCTTACTATGCCTAGTGTTACTTGGCTGGCTATAGAAAGAGAGTGAGCAAGCTGAGCCTTTATGATGTCTGAAAATTAGCTAAGTACTATAAAAGGTAAAGGGCTTGTAAAGTACTGCAGAGACACTCGGGGATGATCCCTAAATAGCATTAGAGGGTCTACTAGGAGACCTGATAAGGATGTCTAGAAGTGTGCTGCTACTGTACCAGCAAGGGTGATGCTCAGCAGGATGTACACCTAATCTACTTGGAGTGGCAATTCCAGCAGTTAACCTTGTGCAGAATGAGTAGCACAAAAGTTACTGTGCTAACAACAGCCCCTCTACTTACTTGCATGGAAACAAACAGATGGACCACTGATTTGTATTTAGTTTGCAGTAGTCAGGTTGTTGTGTCTTTCGGCTTTTCCCGGTTAGGGGTTGCCACAGCGGAACTCCGGTCCGCTAATGATTGGTAGTTGATTTTTAAGTGCCAAGTTACCAGCCCTGACGTACAACCTTCAACGAAGGTACGCCCATTCATGCATGTCTCCACTCAGAAGATGCTCTAGCTGAGAATTGAACCGGACAGCGTCTTACTGTGAGGCAACGCTACCGCAGCACCACCACCGCGAGTATAGTTTGCAGTAGTCAGGTACTGTTGTATAACCAAGGGCTGTGAAGAGTATTCTTTCAATAGTTTTCTGTGACAAGCAACTTTGAAATACTTTCAGCCTTGATCAATAAATAGAATGCTAAATATATCACTATCCATGGAGTACCTGCAAAATAAAAACCTCAGATTTGGTCTTGTACACTTAGATGGTAGTGAGAAATGAGATACCAAAGTGCACATTTAGTAAACTAGGCTCACACAGTCAGTGAACTAGGCTTGTAGGCTAATAAACAGTACCTAAAGAATGTGAGTGACTATCAGTAAAATAGGCCTAGTCACAAGCACAACTGGACTAGTCACTTGAACAACTATCAGTGAATCACTGGTGAAAATAGGTTAATAAATTTGTCAAAAAAAGAATTGCAGTGTAGCTCCCTTGTGACATTAGCTCATAATCAGTCCTCTCAACGTTTCGTATTTTGGAGGAACATCCCTTTTTTCAAACCTGATATACTCCTGCATAGGATGTCCCTATTTTTGGAGATATGCCCTATTTTCAGGCTTGATTTACTCCTTTGCACAATTTTCTGATTCCCCATGTTCATATGCACTTTTTGAAGCTGTTTAGTACACAGAAAACCACACTACGTGACCAACATACTAATGGCACCAATAATTTAAAGAAAGAGGGCACACACTGTCATCTCCCTTTTTCTTGAGCAAAAATACATGACTTTGTATGGTAGAATTTTGTAATATAGTTATTACCATCTTCAGATTTTACACTGTCTCTTTGATAATGTGTTTATATTTTCCATCATTTTTGTCACACTCTGTTTAAACATGCTTCTGTCTTGTATTGTGCATTCCTACTGGAAGTTTGACTACTTATCTGCTATCTGACATTCAATTTTTATGCTAATTAGATTTTCACATGATTAGTTGCATGTTTCTACTTTTTGAAGGCATTTGTTCCTCTTTTCAATGTCTGTAGGTTGAAAGGTATGCCCAAAATCTTCTAGGCAGCTAGTTGCACATTTGATAATTTTTAAACGCTAGTGTTCCTTGTAAAGTCTGGTCTGTAAGTTAAGGAAACAATGAATTGCAAGTTGCAACAATTCTGTAAAAAAAATAAATGAAAACAGACACAGATATTTATGATACTGATCTATAAGCTCAGTGGAATACTAATAGAGAATAAATTGCTGATAGTGCTGGAAGTTGGATGACTTTTGGATACTTGCAGCATTATTAACAGTGGGACTCCCATTGGCCCTATTAAATAGTGATAAGCAGCTAGATATGTCTCTTGTTAACAGTAGTTTTCTTATCACCTAGAGCAACAAAACAACAGTACCAGAGCTGGGATACATCCATTCATTATGAGAAAAATAATTACAAATACCCATATGCTTTAGATGGTCAACTGCTAGTCAAAACAAGGTTAGTGAAGAACTTGGAAACATTAATGGACCCCTGCCCTTATGTACTGAACACCTGATTAATGTTGTAATGAAATGTTGCAATATTTTAAGCAACGTTAGACATTGCTTATGAGTTGGGAAGCTTGTGTCCTGGTACCATTATCTAACTCTGCAATCAGACCCATTATAGAATACTGTAGCTCCATTTGTGTTTATAACAGTATACAGTTAAAGAGAATTGAGTGTATACAGAAATCTTTCACTAGAACAATCACGGGAATGAGGTAGCATTCTTACAATGAAAGATTGAAAATGAAGTCTCTATTCTGTGAGGCACAGGCTAATCTACTATTGATGTAGACAGCAGTTTGAAAGAAACACTCTCTTCCATGCTGGGTATTAGATTTTTGAACCATAATTGTAATATCAGAAACTGCAGATATTTGGAGGCTTTGTCTGATGTATATATTTGTAGTTGGGGTAATTATCTCCATCTTAGAGTGGGTAGGGTGTGGAATACTTTACCATTAGAAATTAGAAGCATGGGAAATATAAAACAGTTAAAATGGGCAAATGATTCATGATTTTATTTTAAGGTTTTTGAACAATAAATATCAGTTGGCAAATTCTTAGATAGCTGCTGTAGGGGTTACTGAGTTTTCAATCGCACTGAACACTGATCTACAACTAAACAACAACTCCAGTTTCAGCAGAGATAGGGCCCTCAGTTTAGTGTCACAGCAGTACTAAATATAGATAACATGTGGCATCTGGAATAGACTTCCCATACATGTTAAACAGAGCACTTCTCTGATCCTCTTCAAGCGTAACCTTGATGAGTGGATGGGAAACCACAAATTCATCTCAGGGGTTCCACCTGTGTCCCTCAATGACAGGGGTGACAGGTGCAGACTGAGGTTTCTTTTTGGGGATAAACTCTTGGCTAGGCTTGTAAGGGCCCCAAGTCCATTAGCCTAATAACCACCTATGATCCTATGAATAACAAATATACACAACTACATCAACAGAATAACCCCAAGGGATAAATATGAAGACACAAAATATATTTCAGTAATAGCTCTTAATGGGTGGATAGAAAATGTGAAAAAAAGTTTACTTGAACCAGGAACAAAACAGGCTTATCTAGATGGGGCAAGAGTATAGCAGACTTGTTGTGGTGTACTTAATAGCTTGTATGAAAAAGGTATGTCTGGTGTGCCCCACTACTCCTACTGAGCACTGGTTTGCTTCTGCTGACAATGTGTTTATGTGAGTCATCAGTATGCTTAGTGCAGACGGTCAGGTCTCAAATGAAAAATGGCTTGACAGAAGTAGTCCTTTCCCTTGATTTCGGGAGATGAGTACCTCAGCAGTGAGCAGTTCATTCAAGAAGAGTGTAGAATTGTGCCATGGTTCTACATTTCATTTATTTATTTTTGATAACCAGGTAAGTGGACTGGTCGACAGACTCATTTCAGCCATGACACAGGCACCATGGTTTGTTTGTTTGTTTTTTTTTGGCTTTTCCCTGTTAGGGGTCGCCACAGCAGAACTCCGTTCCGCTAATGATTGACAGTAGAATTTGATGTGCTGGCATGCCGAGCCTAATGCACGACCTTCAACGAAGGAACACCCATTCACGCATGTCGCCACACAGAAGACACTCTAACTGAGAATCGAATGGACAACGTCTAACTGTGAGGCAACAGCGCTACCGCAGCACCACCACTGCAGACACAGGCACCATGGTACAAGACAAAATCAGAAATTTATACCTAGACTAAAGAATATCCAGAGTTGTACATAGTACAGTTACAAGGTAGCGACAGTACATTCTGTTTAATTTCTCCAAGTCTTTTGAGTTTCTAATAACATGACAGGAATGGATTCCATTCCAAAGTCAAATTATAATTAAAGTTCATGAAATTAGCATTGTTTCTGTCTTTGATATTAGTCAAAAGAGCTCTTTGCAGCACCTGCAATGTTCCCAGAACTGACTCCTTCTGCAGTTCATATGGAGTTACATGTATTGGTAGATAGCTAAATGCTTGTCTTTTCGGCTTTTCCCGGTAAGGGGTCACCACAGCTTAACTCCGGTCCACTAATGATTGGCAGTAGATTTTTATGGTGCTGAGTTGCTAGCCCAATGCCCAACCTTCAGCAAAGGCATGTCCATTCATGCATGTCTTTCGGAGGCCACTCGACCGTGGGGAGGACATGCAGACTCCACACAGAAGGTGCTCCCCGCACACTAGCTGAGAATCGAACGGGAGAACCTCTTGCTGTGAGGCAGCAACGTAACCACTGTACCACCGTGGCTTCTATTGGTAGCATATCTAAATAAGGCTGTAAATTTTTTTTTATGAGACCCATTGCTCTTACTACTGTTGGAACTGTCTGGGTATCCTTCATACACATTGCCCTCATTTCTGCCTGCATATCCTGGTATTGTATGACTTTGAGTCTCTCTGTACATAAGACACTGTAGTCACTGGGTGTAGCAATTTCACTGATCAATGCCACTTTTGTCTTCTTTTCATGGACTGCTATATCTGGTTTTCTTGCATCTATTTTTGAACTGTTGGTAATGGGTGATCCCATGTGATATAAACTTCACCTTTCTCTATAATGCTTTGTGGCTGATGTTTCCAATAATTCTCAGCTACTTCAATATTGTAATGTTTGCAGAATCCCTAATGCAACAGTCTTGCCAGATTATTATGCCTTTCAGTATACAAGCCCTCTGCCATTTGTGTATCATACCCAGCAACAACAGGTGCAACTGTTTCCAGTTCTGTTTTATTTATTTATTTATTTTATTTAAATTTGTTGACCAGGAGTGTCCGACTGGACGTGGGTCCATTTTCAGCGGAGGCCCAGGGAGAAAAGCTCCACAGTAAAATAAACAGACAGTAGTTACATTGGATTACATAGTGATTAACAATTTAACATAGAAATTACTTACAACATAATTACAGATGAAGAACATAGTACATCAGTAGACAACTAGAATCTTTATCTGTGAAGTACATAACAGGCATTAACAAATGTAACAATGAGAAGTTCCTGCTGTATAATAAGTACTAGGCTTATGAGCATCTGAGCTTGCTATCATCAAGGTAGTTAGTGGAGTGGAAAGAAAGGTAGTAGTTGGATGGGGTGGATGATATTAGAGTGGGAGTTGCAAGGGCATAGCCAGCATGTTTTTAGGTGCGCTTTTAATAAAGTTTTGAAGTTGGTGCATGATGGTACGGAGGTAATTGTGGGTGGGAGTGAGTTCCATAATTTGGCTATGGCGCAAGAGAATAGTGCTTCACCAGCAGAGTTATTGGCTTTAGTGATCTGCAAGTGATTTTTGTTGCTGGATCTTAGTGGTCTGGTGGTGCGATAGGGTTGGAGTAGATTCTGGAGGGATGGGACATTTAGTGGATGGTTTACTAGTTTGTCTATCTGTTTATCTGTTCTGTTTTACAGAACCTACATTTCTCTGTTTCTCCCGCATATTCAATGGATGTTGTAAACCAATGTGTATGTAGTCTACTATCCCGGACCACTAATGTTAAAGGAAAACTCCGCCTTAGAACTAAAAAAATCAATTTTTTCACTCTGTTTCTGTTTTCTGAGTTATTTTAACATCTCACAATCACATCACTCTGACTGATTCTTATAGAATTTTAATGTTTTCTGCAAAATGGCTGTCAAAGGGGCTTGGCATATCAACATGATCTTATTTTCCTTCAAGCCTCTTTCCCATTATACATCGTCTGCTTTATATGAGTCATGCTAGACATAAGGAGGTAGTGGTGCATTCCCATTCCATTGAAATATAATGAATGCAATTAGTGTCAGTCACTGTCATCTTATATACTGTCTCTAACAAGACTGCTTTTTTATTTCCTCAATGGCCCTCATTTGTGTGTGTCTCAGGGCTTGTTTTATAGTATATTAAGGAATTATACAGCTGCAAGCAAAACAGTTGCTAAAGTGCAAACTTTTGTTCAAAGTAACTTTTTGTGGTCCAAGATGAATTGACAGAGCCACCCCCTACACTTTGGTAAATGTGCTGATAGAAGAATTACAAGAAAAAATATTTTCTGATTTTTCTCTAAATGTCACAGATATCTTTGATACTACATTCAAGTCATCTTAAAAAGTAAAGTAGTATAAACAACAAACATTTAAAGATTAAAGCTTAGCATTTCATTACTGTGATGCTATTTATGTAAATTTGTCAAAAGACGTGGCAACTGCCTTTGAACCATTGACTGATCTAATTGCTCTGTTTTGATATGAAAGCTACATCAGATGCAGCTGTGAATCAGTGTATGTTCTCTTCCTCTCTGCAATAAAGACAATGGAAAACAGTTTGACACCTCTCTATCTTGTTTATAACAGCCTGAGCCCCTGACTACAAATTTCTCTCTCTGTGGTATGTCATGCAGGTGTAGACAAATTTCTCTGCAACTTATGTGAGAAATTAAGCTTAAAAAAGTGGGCAGTCTTTCCCTTTCTTTGATACCAAAATGAGGAAACAAAAGTTTTATAAAGTACAAGCAGCTTTCAGGTACTGATACGGTACTGGAATCATACTGTAGGGAGAAAGGCAACCTAAGATTTGAAATAAACTGTAGGAGAAGGTGGAGTTTTCCTTTAACCTTTCATCTTTTGGTTTAAATTCACTTCTCCTTAACCATAGGACTCAACCTCTTAATAGCCAGTGTGGAACACAGACCCTAACAATGTGTGACAAATGGTCAAAATGTGGAACACCCTATTTTCGCACTGCGCGAAACGTGCCATCGCCATGGAGCACGGTAGAACATCTTTAAAATTCAATAAGACGCACTTCTCAGATCCAAAAACCTTTATTTTTATAATCTGCAATACCATAACCACACCATATGTAAATGAAACAGCACTTTACAAAAATAAAAATCACATTTACTACATTTCCTAAATGGACATTACAAGTCACACAAATGATTTTAGTTAGACCAAGTTAAATAGCATCTTGTCATATGTCAGATGTAGACTTATTGTATGCTGCTGTGGCTTTCTTGGCAGCCTCTAAAACATGCTTTAGCAGCTTAACATCACAGCAGTCCAGTTCTTCATTCATTTTAACTGCCAACAAAGAGTTCAATGTTTTTACACTCAGAGACTGACACAGTTCAGTTTTCACTTTCCGTACCGTGCTAAATGCTCTTTCAGCTTGTGAATTTGAGTGTGGCAAGCAAAGTAGACTCATCATCAGCGTCTTAAAGAGTGGCAGTTTCCCTTCAGTGCAAAGGTGCCTCAGAAGGTGTGCCCAGTACTGTGACAAACATGAGTTGGGCCCATCTACTGGGCCTGTCAGATTCCCCGTGTCTTCGATCTGATAGTGGGTAAACTCATTGATTAATTGTTCAGCCTCAACATCATTTTCACACACACCCAGATGGAAGCCAACATCCCTGACAAGTCCCGAAGAAATGTCCATTTTTTTTAGCCAGATTAATAACTAAAGCAGCATCTTTTAATAAGTGATCCTGCATGGGAAACTTTTTCAGCATTTTCTGTAGCACTGTAGCATAAAAAGCTGTAACTTTTTTTATAAAAGTTAAATTCAATGACTGTGCCGGCAATATCCTCCTCATGGCTGTTCATGTACTGCTTGACTTCATAGCCAATACCCAGTTCACTATTTGGTAGAACAGAGATACTGTCAGTCAACACTGACACCACTGTGTTTGATTAGTCTGACAGTAGCTGCAGGTCAGAGGAGTCTGCCAGTATACTGCTGCTGGAGTTTATGCACAGTGGCTTTCAGTGTCAGTACCTGACTTTCTCGACTCTGAAGCTGGATGTTGAACTCCAATAAGGGTTCAAGTGCATACTTAAGAAACAGAAAAATCATATGCACTTCATGACACAGAGAAAATACGAATTTAGAGATGGCCACATGTCCAGAGTTCTGTTAATTACCTTGCCAAGACTGAGCCATCTAGTAGATGCATATCTAATGATCTTGAGAGGGTCAGTATCAGTGAACAAAGCAAATTCTTGCAGTTTTCGTTGTCTTTGTGCACCGGAACTGAAATGGCAGTGCATATTTGATATAAGTTCTTCAACTGGTGAATGTAGTGCTTTTACAGCAGCCTTACTGCAGAGATCTGCCAAGTGGCCGAGAAACCCCATATTTATAACTGTGGACTTCACCTCCTTTAAGTGAGACAGCACAGAATTGTGTTTTCCAGTCATTGAGGCAGCATTGTCTGAAGAAAAGCCCACAATGTTGGAAACTGGAATGTTAAATTTTGTCAGAGTGGACATTAAAGCATCAAACATTGCTTGTCCAGTTCCTGACACACAGTCTGGCATATGAAGGAACCTTATCACATTTTTGCTTGCCTTTTTATCAAGGTAACCAGCAAGGATCACTAACAGTTTGTCATCTCCCATATCTGTGCTTTGGTCCATATACACACAGAATGGTGATTTCTGGCAGGCTGCTGCAGCATCATTCTGGTAATGAGGTCCCAGAACATCCCGTGCAATGCATGCTGCCTTTGTTGCTCCACATGTCATTTTCCGGAGAACATCTTGATCCTCTCCACACTTCATAAATTTCAGGATGCGTTCTCCTGCTGCAAATGATACGTTGTGTTTAGCAAAGAGAGAGACAAAATCAACCTCTTCCTCAAACACCTTTGTACTTGCTAAACTCTGAGGTCCAAAGAAATCCACCATAGATCTTCCTGCTGCATGCTTGCAATTCTGCCTTTGTTTCTCACTGTTGGCATGTCGTTGCAGATCATGTCTGCCCCCGTGATGGATTGTGAAATCCATGTTACAAGTCTTGCAGAAAGCATATTTCACTCCGTGTCCACTCATAGAACGCCAGTAAAAGGCACTTGCCCAACTTGGCTGAAAATGTGTGTATCTTCTCTTCTTTGGGGTGCGATCTGTATCTACATCCCTGTCCTCATTGTAATCTGGGCAGTCTGTACCTAACAGGTTTGTAAAACAATGGTGTTAAACAATGACAAACACATGGGGCTATAGTGCAGAAAGTAAAATTAGAAAATCTCCTCAAAAGCAAAGATGAGACAGTAGGGCCATAATCTACCCCTATCACTGGAAGTTTCCTGACTTTGCACCCTCTTCTCTTGCTCATCTCTGCTCCTTTTGTTTACTATGAAGGCCTGCATGATCAGATTATTCACTTCCTTGCTTCGACAATGACACTCACTCCACTGGTGCTCACTTGCCCACCTAACCAGTGTTGCAGAAGGGAAGAGTGACTTTCATGACATTCAGTACTCTCAAAGCACCCTTGATTATATCTCAAAATTCATGCCAAAGATAAACATTTCCAGCTTAACAAATGCACTTGCAACACACACACACATGCCACTACTACTTGCATTTTGCATTCACCACTTTAGATGTGTTCTCCCCCTGTCCTACAGTCAGTTCTGGGCCTGGCAAAGGTGCCCAAAAAGAGTACTTAAAACCAGGGCCCTCTGTACCTTTACAAGAATGTGCCATTTAAGACATCATGGCTTGGAACAGTTATGACCAAAGAATGAAAGAATGCACAATCAAGTTACAAAGTTCTAGCAGAAAACAAAACCGGATACTTTAAATCACCTCATTACTATAAACAACTCACTTCTGACATCCATCCTGACAAACTCTCAACCTCTTAGTGCAAGAAATCTGGACAAGGCCCTGCCCAACATACTAGGGAGACAAGCAGCACAAAGATAGAGACATTTTAAATACTGCTCTGATAAACTTAGAAATAATACTCTTATAAACTCTTGGCATACATTTTCTGCAAAAAATTGGCAATTACTTTCAGAAATGTACTAGGGAGACAAACAGCAGAAACAGATACTAAATATTGTTCTTATAAACTTAGAAAGTTGCTAGAATAACAGGACCTGACTTGGCATACAATTTCTGCAAAAAAATAGCAATTACTTTCAGAAACGTACAAGGGGGACAAGCAGGCAGCATAAACACAGAGACACTTTAAATATTGCTCTTATAAATGGAGAAAGTTTCTAGAATAACAGGACCTGACTTGGCATACAGTTTCTCTAAAAAAATAGCAATTACTTTCAGAGATGTATGAGGTGGACAAGCAGCCCAAACACAGAGGCACCTTAAATATTGCTCTTATAAACTTAGAAAGTTGCTAGAATAACAGGACCTAACTTGGCATACAGTTTCTCTAAAAAATGGCAATTACATTTACAGATGTACTAGTGGGGCAAGCAGCACAAACACAGAGACACTAAATACTGCTCTTATAAACTTAGAAAGTTGCTAGAATAACAGGACCTAACAGCATACAGTTTCTCTAAAAAATGGCAATTGCATTTAGATATGTACTAGTGGGACAAGCAGCACAAACACTGAGACACTTTAAATATTGCTCTTATAAAACCTAGAATAACAGTATCATATGTACTAGGGGGACAAGCAGCCCAGAGACACTGAATATTCATAAGTTAGTACTAGGCAAACTGCCCTTGTGAGCCATTTTAAGCCTAGCCAATTATTCCTTATGAGACTCAAACCTTGCACCTTGTGTTTGTAAGGCAAACACCTTAACCATTAGTCCACCATCCCAACTGTTCCCAATTGCTCTTATAAACTTAGAAAATTGCTACAGTAACAGGATCTGTAATAGCATACCAGTTTTCAAGGATAGGGAAATACCTGCCTAACCATTAACCTTAACCATTAACATTAACCTTAATCATTGCAGCTAAAAAAGTCACTTATCTCTACCTATGTAAACAGCACCAGCAGCTCAATACAATCCAAAGACAGCCCACAGCACAAACTACGAACGATGATTCAGCAGGCAGCAGAATAAACCTCAGCCTTCTGACTGATCTCGATCCACCAAAGCAGCAGCAAGCAAGGTCCTTGAAGTCCGTTCAGCTCACTGACTCCTCTCCTAGCAGGCTGACTTCCAAGTCCCAAAGTCTTCACCACAGCCACTCCTTCCTTCTTCCCGATCCTGAAGTTCCCGGTCTATAAGAGTTCTTCCTTCCAAGTTGTTGTTGCAAGCAACTTGCAAAAAATAAAATCCCTGATTCCTGGAAGCCTTTTTCAAGCCATTATTTTGGCACGAAAAGGCTTCCCGGAACACAGTTGGCCTGTATTTGGGAGCTCTCATAGTCTCCCATCCTCCTGAGAAGCTTTATTTGATTGGCTCATAGACCGCATTCATGACTGGCTGTAAATGTGATCTACAAGCCAATCAAAAACTGCAGAGCACAGCCAACACTGTGTAAAGTGGAAGGGCAGCACAGCTATGCATTGGCTTGTATATCGCAATGCCGACTGGCAGTAATTACGATATACAAACCAATCAGAATTTGTGTAGCAGAGCCACAGCTGTTCAATGCGGAACAGCAGAACAGTGGCTTCGTCGTCGTTAAATGCGGAGTGTTCTGCATAATCCGGAGCACTTGGATGCTTAGTCCTTAACCATTCCTGCATCAGATCCTGATTGAGATGACGTTGTTCCAGGAGTTTTCTGTACTTGCAACTATATTTATGCCTTTTGCACATTTCTTGCCTTCCCATCTGATCCTTTTCCTTATATCCTTTCTTTTGTTTTTATTTTTATTTATTTATTTTTTTTTGGCACATTCTGTTGCTGCCTGATTTTTGTCTACTTCTGGTTTGGTTTCCATTCCTGCTTGGCACTGATATGCTTCTGCTTAACTAAGCAGGGAAGTCATCTTAGATTTGTTCTCATTATGTTTCAAAACTTTTGTTTGTATTTGATGATGTCAGCAGATATGTATGCAGTCATACGATTGCAGATCTATACATGTAATCAATTTTGAGGAGGCCCATACCTCCTTCACAACAAGGGATATATAATCTTGGTATACACTGTTTTTTATATACCATTTGATGTGTGAAGCATTTTTCTTGTTTTCCTGTCCAACTGATCCAGTACCTTTTGGGGCCAGCCACCCCAAAACTGTAAGTTAGAACAGGAAGAACATATTGGTTTATAGTTTGGACTTTGTTCCTTGATATCAGGGCTATTTTCAGTATTAAATGTAGTCTTCTAAAATATTTTTACTGCATTTTGTTCACCTTTTTTCATGTTTTTTGTTGATCCTTCATCAGTTCCCAAATATTTACACACTCCCTCCTGCTCAAGTTCTTTTATATCACATTCCTGTCCCAAACTGATATTTTCTTTGTGCTGCAGCTTTCCTGCATTAACTGTTGCTTTTGCACATTTATCAAGACCAAATGACATTCTTATATCATCTGAAAAAGTTTTGACGGCTTCCAGTTGTGCTTTCAGCTTCTCATCTGATGAACTATGTAGTTTTAAATTCTCCGCAAAAAGAAGATGAAATGTCTTTATAATTTGGTGTTGTTTGGGAACCAAATTGTAACCACAACCTAATATGTTAAACAAAAGAGCAACGCTAGCAAAGACTCACCCTGAAATATCCTCCTTTGAATTTTTATTCCAGGGATAATAATTTCCTTTATCATGGCTTAGCGGCAAAGTGGTTTGCAACTGTTCCATGGTCATTGTAATGTAATTGATCAATGTAAGATGTATCTTATACAGCTCTAAGTACTCTTTTATCCATGAAAGTGGTATATTGTGAAATGCTTTTTTGTAATCTATCCATGCCATAATAGATTACTCTCCTTTTTTACAATTCTCCATTGTGACTTTAACAACAAATGAATCTTTGTTCTATATGACTTTCTTTTGTTACACTTTTGTTCTATTGCCATGATTGAGTTTTCTTCTAAATGCCTATAAACTCTGTCAGCATCAGTTCCAGTATACAGTTTACAGGCAGTCCTGGGTTAAGGACGAGATCCGTTTTTTAGTCTGTTCTTAAGTCAAATTTGTTTGCAAGTTGAAACACATAGGTTCATAAGTTCATAGGATGATACTAGGCTATTAGCCTGGATGCTGTTATAAGCCTAACCAAGAATTTCGCTCATGTTCCCTCAAAGTCTGCATCTGTTTCCCCTGTCCAGCAGGGCACACAGGTAGGATCCCAGGGGTATATTTTCTGTTTCTCATCCAGTTGTCCAGGTTCCTCTTAAAGAGGGCTAGAGAGGTACTCTATTGACATGGAGAGGGAGTCTATTCCACAGATGGGGGAGCCTATGGGACACAAATCTATCCCACCAACAAGTTCTATTAATGTCGCAGATCAGGTTAAGGCCTTGCATGCGGGTTACATGAGTGGAGTTTGTCTTTTGGATATGCAGCAACTCCATCATGACTGGGTCTGAAATGACCTTGTATGCCAGACACAGGTCACCTCTGAGCAGTCTGTTTGAGACTGAGTAGAGGGGTAGGGCTTTTAGCCTATCTGTATAGGATAGGTGTTTGAGACCCTGGTGTTTCCTGGTCAGGAACCTCTGTGGTATCTCCAACTCCTGCGTGTGCCTGTCAAGGTACATACTGAAGGGGACACTGTACTCGATAATGGGTCTGATAAGAGAGGAGTACAGGGATGTTATGACCTCCTTGTTCCTGGATGAAATACCCTTATTTATGAGGTGGGGCCATATAGAAAGTCTTCTGTACAATGGAGGCAACATGGTGGTCAAAAGTCAAGTTGCTGTCAACCTGGGTGCCCAAGTCCCTCATAACTGATTGCATGCTTAGTACATTGTTATTAATGTGATAATTAGTGGGGATGACATTTTCCCCAAAGGGGATAATGATGCATTTCATGGCATTCAGTTTGAGGCCATGCTTCTGGCAGGGGTAAGACCCTCTTGGAGGATGTTTACATCACTAGGGGAATTTAAGACAGTGCCCAGCTTGCAGTCATCTCCAAACTTGGCCAGCCATAGACCACTGGTTTTAGTTTGCACCTCAGAAACTTATATTGTAAACAGTAGAGGCCCCAAGACTGATCATTGGAGTATACCACTCATTACAGATCTACTACTAGAGGTGGCTTCCCCTGCTTTGACTGAGTGGGTTCTATGAGTGAGCCATTTAGCTACCCATCTAGTAACATACTGGTTGATGCCTAGCTGGGAGAGTTTATCTATTATGCCTGAGTCAGGAATAGTGTTAAAGGCTTTGGCTAGGTCAAAGTAGGCGGTATGCACCGTCTTCCCCTAGTCCATGGCTTTAGTGACTGTTTTGAAGAAGGGGAACCAAGTTTAACAGGCATGATCTCCCTTTGACTAAACCAAACTGTGTGGGGGTCAAGCATTTGGAGGTTGCCAATGTCCTTGTTTATAAGGTCCATGATAATGCGTTCCATGGCCTTACAGATCAGGCTAGTTAAGCTGATGGGCCTATAATTGCCTGGGTCAGTGGATGCTCCACCATTGTGTAGAGGGATGACAGTGGCTGTCCACCATTCAGCTGGGTGCTCAGGTGCTCAGGCTTTGGTTGAATACAGTGTCTAATGGAGCTGAGAGCTCAAGCCTGAGTTCATGTAGGATACAGCCAGGGACGTTATTGGGTCCCATGGAGACTGTACTTTTTTGCCTTTGAGAGGGCATTAAGGACCTACTCCCTGGTGATGAGGTGAAGGGGGAGGCAAGTGCTGGGGATGTCCTGGTTTACTGATTGAGGGAGGACAGGGGGGTGAAGTGTTCACTGAACCTGTCTGCCAGCAGGTTGGCTATGGCTGTGGCGTTTGTGTATGTGGTGTTATTGACCACCAGTACAGAGCAGATTTGGATGTTGCCTTTGAGATTGCAGACATATGTGAAGAAGGCCTTGTGATTGTCCTTGGTGGATGTGGCCACTTTGGGCTTGAAATTAGCCTTAAAGGGTTTCACCAGTGACCTTATTTGCTTGTTCAGACAAAGGAGAGATTGCTTCCAACTTGGCACCTGCTCCTTCTTGGGCCTGGACAGAAATTTTTTGCCTTCTGTTATAGAGTTTGTTTATTGCTGCTGTCCGCCAGACAGGTTTACTCTTCCTTGAGGAAGATGATTTGGTCTTGTCAGGTTTTGCTGAGTCCATACATCTATTTAGGTGCTCATATAGTTTTTTGGAGAAGGCTTGGACATTAGTGCTAGTTTCAAATGAAGGGACAGTAGCTGTGAAGCTGCTTATACCTGCTCTGAGTAGAAAAGTTTTTTCATTTGACTCTGATGGGGGGAGGTCAGGGGAGATGGTGACCTCAAAAGTGATCACTTTATGGTCGGATCTTACCAAGGAGGATGACATGATAGGAGTGCTACAGTGGCTACTCATGTTGGTTAGGACCAGGTCCAGGATATTTTCACCTCTCGTAGGGGTGTCGACCAGCTGATCCAATGCATTGGCATTGACAAAGTCGAGGATTCTCTGGGTGTTCATGTTTGGGCTAGAATAGGTCTTCCACTCTATGGTTGGGTAGTTAAGGTCACCCATAGGTGGAGTGGGCATCCCGAGTCATGGTTGAGGTCTGTAGCTAGTTATGATTTGAACATGTGTTTTGTCAACAGTTACCTGCACTTGGGGTGTCTCCTGTGTGTCATACTGTTTGACCAGCCTGGATGTATGTATATATTTGATAAATATTGAAACTACACCTCTTTTGGCTTTGTAGCCCTCCGTTTGGGGTCTGAAAGTATGGTAGGATGAGTAACCTGGTAAGGTTGGGGTGCTCTCCACAGCTTTGAACCAGGTTTCAGTGACTGCACAAATGTCAGCATCCTCCAGAGCAAGGAATGCTTGCAATGAGTGCAGTTTCATGCTAAGATATACATATGGTTCTTATTAAATGTCACTTTGTCAAATGTTTGCCTCAGTATGGTATTTATTTTACTTTTCTTTGCATATAAAACACTTTAGAAACACTTCCAAATAAAAAAAAAAAAACTTAAACATAATACTGTATACTGTAACTATGCTTTGTTACTTCCTGTCAACAAAGCTGGTTTAAGGCATTTTGTTATTAAATGCAGTGTTTATGAGGACTTTTGGTACTTCCTTATTATAGCGGACTCTGCAATATAGTTACATAAAGAGTAAAGCGAAATACTTGTGTAAAGAATAAAGACGGCGATACCCATGAACAGTCAGAGATCACCTAACTTTACATAAATACACAACCATCATGAACAGTATCAAGTGCGACATTTCTTACACTATATGCATACATATACAGTAATTGGAGAACAGGTTACAAAATGGGGAATGAGGGTCCTAAAAATGTGGGGAAGAGGAAACACTTAGCAACCTGTTTCTCCTTACTTTGGGGACTCATTGTTCCGTCATGCCATGACATAACCTGTTAGACTTTCTACACTAAATCCTTCATTTCACAGGTATTCCATAACTTCAGCTTCTATTTGTTTAACTTCTACTTTAGTAATCTTCTGTGTTCCCCTTTTGTGATCTTATTTTTTGTATTGTGAAATTTTCCATATCTGGATGCCTTTGCGTGCATTTTTCTTCAAATATCTTTGGAGCTGCTTTTTCTATTGATTAATTTAACTTTCTCCTTTCCATAAATATTACACCATATCAGATCTCTCTCTCTTTCCCACATCTGTGTTTCTTTTTTATACCGTTCCAAAAATCTCTAGGTTTTGTTCTTTTTATTTTTGCACTTCCTCAGTTTCTTTTTCCAAACGGCTCAAGGTTTCTTAGTCTATACAATGCTTTTTATGAATCTGTTGTATTAATGAACATAAATTTGCATTTGAAACTTTTGACAGTTTTTCTTGTACAAGTATTTTTCTTTCCTTTAATTTCTTTCTTAATCTTTTTGAATATCTTCTATCTGGAAATTCTGGGCTTTTTGCATAATAATAATACACAATTTCTTTCTTATCCTCAATAATCCACTTGTATCTTCATGGCTCTTTTTTAGTCTTTTTTTTAGTTAGTTTTCACATTTTTTGTGGACTACTACTTCCTTCTACATCAGCGAGGCTATCCTCCTTCTGAACCTGGCCTAACCCCATTGTAGGAATGTTTCTGCATCTTGAGGATTCTACACTGTCATTTTTTTTCCAGTCCTAGCACCAGTGCACCTACCAGGATTCAACACTTTTGTTATCCTGAGACTTGTGCATCCTGATGAATTTTTTTATTTTTTAACCTACTTGTATGATATACTCTATATAAAATACAGTCTATATATCAATCTCTTTTTGATGAGATTTTGTAAAAAACAGGGTCCACCACATGAAGGTACTCACCAAGACTTGCGGATGAATGCAGTTCCAGAAATACTACTCTCCTTTGCTTGCTGATTTTATCATCTCTCCATCCGAACCTCTGCATCTATGTGTTATTTACAGATATAAATGCAAGTCATATTATTATTATAATATACAGAACGTACATTTAAGGTAATCATTTCTCCAATGTTACGGCAACCAGATTTATTAAAGATTAAGACCAAAACTTAGCACTTTTGCCCATAAATGCAGTGGGCATCATCAGAGTCACTCTGATGATGCACACTGTATTTATGGGCGAAAGCGCTAAGTTTTGGTCTTAATCTTTAATAAATCTGGTTGATGTGGAGTTGTGGATGTTGTGGTGATCAAACTTGTTTTATTTCATCTGAATATCCCTTTGTGTGATTATTGTACATTTCTCCAATATTCACTTGTTAAAGGTATATCTTTACAAGAAAGATGTGACTATAGCATGCGTTACAATGACTAGTAGCCATTGTCACAGAAGAAAGAGCATATGGTGTCAACATTTGTTCTTTTAGTTTGCTTCTAAGTGACTGAAATTTCTCTTGCTGCCTCACATCTGCAGGTAGCCAGTTCCAAACAGCTTGGCCTAGCTTGTAGATGGCTCTTTCCCCTGTGGTGGGCTTAAAGTCAGGTCTAATAATATAATGCTATATTCTTGGCTGTCTCGAAGTATGTAATTAAGCTGCTTGATTTGTAATTTTATTTATGTGGGGAGGAAGTATCCCATTTTAACAGCTTGTAGACTTGATAGCTAAGTAAAAATGTGGCTCTGTCACTTACAGGTAGCTAGTTACACCACAGTGATAAGTTTGGGATTCTACAAGAACAAATCAGCAGATTTTGTTTGCAGTCGTTTTTATTTTACATCTTTGAGCTGGAATGTAGGGTTAAAAGCAGGATCCACATTTGGTTTTAAGGATAGGTACATTTTAAGTAAGACATATCAAATTATAGAGGTGAGCATATGTGAGATTTTATAGCATAGATTTAGTTGAAGAGTTTTGCTAATAATAATGTTAGTATGTTTAGCCAGTGAAATAGAAGGGTCCAAGGTGGTGACTAGGTATTTCTGTTCTGTTTCTAGTGATAGGGGGTTGCCATTTGTATCAGTGATAATTAGATTTGCGGATTTACGGTGTTTATTTTTTTCAGAGTGACAAATATTATGATGCTAGACCTCAGGGGATTGATTAGGTGCATATTTTTTATTCATTGAATGGCATAAATCTGTAAAGACAGATTGTAGTTTCTGTTGAAAATCAAGACATTCTTACAAGATTCAAGTAGTAAGATAACATTTGCAGAGAGAATCAAGATGAAGTGGGGCAGGTCAGTGGATATAACATTGATAACTAGGGAAAATAACAGTGGTCCAAGGATGGATCTTTGAGGGACTCTTATGCTAATAGTGTCTTCATGCAAAATGCAAGTTCATAGGTGTACTTGGAATATTCTGTTTTGGAGGTAACTTTGAAACTGTCTTATTGTATATGGCCAAAACTAAATTTGCTAAGTTTGTAGGGGAGCAGGTTACACTTTACTGTCTTAAATACTCTTACCATGTCAATGAACATACCTCTGTTAGTTCTGAATCATTTATATTGTTAGAAATGGTGTCAGTTTCTGTGTATTATGCTATCATGGTACTGAAAGAACTTCTGAAACCATGTTGTTTATCACAAAGAAGTCCATATTTGTTTATGTGATCTAAGAGTTGTTTGTCTTTAAGTTTTTCATAGATTTTTGTAATAGAGCACGGGTTTCCCATAGTTCTGCAATCATTTCTTTTTGGGGAAGGGAATGATGTGTTAGTGCTTAAAGGCTGAGGGAAAAATTGAAATGGTTAAGGAGAGCTTCAATATATGAAGTATATGTGCTGCTATGAAGAGCTGACATCTTTATGAAACTGTGGTATTGTTTTAAGAGCTTAGAGATGGCTTTTACATTTATATAGTTGCATCTTTCATGTAGTCATTTGTTTGAGGGTTTTTGTTTCCATTCATTCCAGGCTGAATCCAAGGATTTAAGTAGCTGTTTTAGATGCTCTTTGTAGTCGATATTACTGCACTACTGATTCTTTGGTTTTCCTGCTATGCAGAAGCCTGTGACCATCAGTTCCCAGAGTCTTTACATCATCCCTAATCAACAGACACCTGAGGGCTAGTCTCTGGACATCAGAGTATAAGAGAGGTGTCTGCCAGTACCATCTTCAGTTTTTTGTAGCTGTGCGGTCCAGTATGCTACTCTGTTTTATCAAACGCTTGCAGTCCATTGGTCTTCTCATTTTTTCCAGTGTTTCCTACAACCTTCTTTCAGATAAGTATCCCATTGGGGGAAATTATTGTTTAAAAAGGTCAATAACTCAAAGTATGGGAAACAAATCCTGTATAAAGGTTTCCATTCCTTTTGTTTGTTTTACTTGGGGACTCAGCACAATGTTTCTAGTTGTCAGCATTGCACTAGGTTTTACTCAAAAACACTTAACATAGGGCCAAAGTCCTTGCAACCCTCATGGAGTCCTCAGAACCAGCTCCATATATTTCTTCTCATGCTGTATCTTCAGACAGTTGCTTGCCCAAGAAAGACAAAAATAGGAAAATGAAGAAGATAGACTCTGTGTACAATGCAGAACCTTTTCCATCCACAGTCAGGTTGGCTGACAGCTCAGGTAAGGCTCCTTTGCAGCCCCCTGGTCCAATGGCCATTAGGCCTGGGCCTCCTGCACATCCCCTCAGGAGATCATCTTAATGGTAGACAAAATAGTTATGACTGTTTCAGCACTGACATTGCTTGAGTGCAATGTTGCAATGCAGATTATGGCTTCTGATGTTTGAGAGTTTGTTACCGAGGGAGATAGCTCTACTTCTTCGGCAGTTATACATGAACAAACTTCAGGGAACCAGGCAAAGGTTATGGTTGACCAAGTGCATCCCGAACCCTTGGTTTCAAAAATCTTGGATACCCAAACCAAAGAGGCCAGATAGCTTGCCCCATCCTATGACTCAGTCTTCACTGCTTCAACCCAAGTTGAGGCACAGGACCTGCTTAAGAGAGACCAGGAGTATATGGCTTTTATCAAGTCCAAGGAGCCAAATCAGCCACAGGTATCTGCCTCTGAAGCTTCTCCTGATAAAAGAAGGAGGGATGTTTCTTTACAGGAGTCAGATTCCTCAGAATCCGAAGATGAGGAAAAGTTGTCTTATCCTAAGCACCTGATTGTGACTTAGATGGCACCCTCTTTGCTGCTTCTCCCCATGAGGATTTATTCTTTGGAGATAACTTGCACAAGTTGAAGGTAGCATTTAATTGGGAGTGCAAAGAATTTTATCAGGGTTTAATGCATTACAGAGAACTTCTAAGCCTGTCTTCTCCCAGACCACTAGCTGTTCCCCCCAGTTCATGTTGTTATAGATTATGTCTTTGATGACCTCTCTCTGCAACCTGACTTCCTAATACCAGGCCCCTAGAAAGCTGAATCTCTTTTACAGAGTGCTTGATCTCCAGAAACATCTCTACAAGAACCACAAGCAGATTCCTCAATAATGCCTGCTGAATCCACCAAGGGTGAAATTAGATGCTCTTTACCTAATGACAAAGAAAGCAGACTGTTAGATTTGGCAAAAAGATCTACACGTCTGCTACACTCACTATGAGGACTCTTAACTACCAGTTTCACATATTAAAGTACTTAAGAGTCCTTACAAGAACGAATCATTGCTAATGTAGAGGGCATTACAGTCCAGATCCTAGAGAGAGAGATATACAGGAGACAGCAAGATCAGCAATCCAGGAATCCAGACATTCACTGAAATCTGGTTATGATACATTGGATTTACCATGTAGAGCAGCTGCTACATGTTCTATCACTAGTACGCACCTGGCTGACAATTCAGCCACTGTTAGACTAAGTAAAGGCTGAACTTCTTGATGCCCCAATGGATAAGGAGTTACCTATTTGGTCCTCTGCAGAGAAAGTTTTTGAGAAACTGGCCAAAAAGGGGAAACAAATCAAAACTGTAAGAGAATTTTATTTGCCTCCCATACCTAGATTTAAAAAGAATTACCCTTCTGAATCTTGGCCTCTGCCTGCAAAGCAAGAAAGAGGAGGCCTGTCCAAGCCAAGAGATCTAGATAGACTAGAAGGTGGCAACCTGAACAACAACTTAGACTGGAAGGATCCTAGAACCCTATCCCCCTGCAAGAAGCCGTAACCATGCACAGCATCCTCTCCTTATCCCCAAACCCACTCTGTTCTCCCTTCTTCTAGCAGGGAGACTTTCTTCTTTCCTACAGCATTGGGAACCCATCACAGGGGACTAGTGGAATATAAATATCATAGAAAAAGGCTATTCTATTCAATTTAGAGAAAGTTCTCCCTTCCTAGGGATGTCAAAGCTCCCCAAGGATCAAGAGGTTCCACCCTCCCCCATCTTACTAGAACTTCTGCAACAAGGATCCATCCAACCAGTCTCAGCAGGAAAGGAGGACATAGGGTTTTACCAAGGATTTTTCTAGTTCCAAGAATGGAAGCCAAATGGAGACAAATCTTAGACTTGTCAAAGTTAAACACATTTCTGCACATTCCTAAATTCAAGATGTTACTGTTGCCCATGATCCTTCAAGGGACCTATATGTTTACCCTAGACCTGAAGGATGCCTACTTTCATGTTCCTGTAGCAAAAGAGCACAATAGAAATGTTCAGTTTGTGGCAGCAGGATTACACTAGCAATTCTTTGCTTTACATTCTGAATTATATACTGCTGCCAGAGTTTTCACCAAATGTCTGGCTTCATTTATAGCTCATTGTAGAATCTTAGGAATTCACATCTGTCCTTACCTGGATGACTGTCTCATCCAGGAAAAATCCATCCTGGAACTTCAAACAACCTTGCAAATCATCATGGACTGCTTCCAGAAAGTAGGCCTCACTCTCGTCCTCCACAAATCTGAACTTCAGCCTCAGACAAGAATTCTCTTTCTGGATGCATTGACAGATTCTGTACGACAAAAAACTTTCCTACCCCAAGACAAGGTTTCTTTCCTGACAAACTCTGGACCCCAGAAGGTGCAAGGTATACGGACTCCAGAGCAAAAGAAATTGCACATAAATGAAAAAGAAATGCTGGCAATGTCCATAAAGGCATTTCAAACCAACCTGAACCCAGGAACACTGCAGATATGGACAGACAACACCACGGTTTGTAGTATATAAATAACCAAGGGAAACTCATTCCTATACAATATGTAGTCTGGTAATAAAGATTTGGCTCTTGGCCCAAGAGTTGCTACTGACACTAACAGCATCCTACATCCCGGGCCAGAACAACACCATAGTAGATTTTCTGAGCAGAGACCTACTGGACCCCAACGAATGGATGATGAAGATAGAGATTTTCCTGGACCTCATCCATCAGTGTGGATTACCCAGTATAGATCTCTTTACCTTTCATCGAAACAGACAACTACAAAGGTTCTGCTCTACAAGTCAACAGACAGGGACAACCTGGAGGGTGGATGCCTTCTCCTTCAAATGGACATATCTCTTTCTGTTTGTCTTTCCTTCATTACCCTTAATCCTCAAGGTCCTGCTAAAAATGAGGTCAGACAAGCCATGTCTAGTACTCATAGTCCCCTTTTAGACCAAGGCAGCACTGGTTCCCTCCTGTTGACCCTCAGCGAAGGGAAATGCTACACTTTTCCATGGGTGATAGATCTACTCACCCAGCTAAAGGGGTCTGTCTTTCTTCCACATTTGAACACAATCAAACAGCCTGGAGGATTGACTTTTAACTCTGAAAAATGCATACTATCTTTAGAAGTACTATCTGTCCTGAGAGAGACAAGAATATGTATTACCAGAAAATCATACTTTTCCAAGTGGAAAATGTTTTCTACTTGGTACCAGGCCAAAGGTATCACACCTCCTCGGGAGAGCATTAATCTAGTGTTGGAATAACTTTCAGGAATATTTGACTGGGGTCTTTCTTATTTCTCTATTAAGGTATGTGCTTTGGCCATCTCTGCCTGACTTCCTTATTCCCCCTATATGTTCTCACCTCCACCTGAAACAGTTCCTGAAAGGGGTTGTATATCTAAGACCTCATAGGAAGAACTCTGCCCCTTCTTGGGACTTGAACTATGTATTAGAAAAGCTTACCTTACCCCCTTTTGAGCCAGCAGCTTCTGCTTTTTTAAAGATGCTCACCTGATATACCACCCTACTGATAGCAATCACCTCAGCCAGGCAGGTCTTGGAACTACTTGCCCTGATGTGCAAAGAACCCTTCATTGTTTTTCATTGGATAGAGTCACCCTTAAATTAACCCCTCTTTTATTCCCACGGTAGTATCACGACTATCCTCGAATTGAGCTCTTCACCTGCCAATGTTCTTTCTTAACCCAGAAAAAAAAAACTGAACAAATCCTGCTTTCCCTGGATGTACATTGACAGATCAGGTATTAACTTAACAGAACAAAGTTCCCAAACAGAACAGAATAACTGCTAGTGGACTTTAAAATAGGGAAAGAAGGTAGAGCTGCTTCCAAGCTATTTCAGAATGGATAGCCAACTGTATTACCTTCTTTTATGCTTGTCATGGAAAGCCATCACCAGTTTATGTCAGGGCTCACTCCATGAAGTACAGGGTAGCCACCACTGCCTTCCTAAAAGGTGTCCCTACTTAGGCCATCTTGGAGGCTGCCACATGACCTCTGTCCACACCTTTACCAAACATTACATATAGGCACTGCATCCCAGGCAAGGGCAGGTTTTGCTACTGGTATCCTGCAGAATTTGCTGTCCCATGGTCATCAGACAGCCTACCTCCTAACCTGTAGCTTTGGTATTCTTCACATGCAACATTGACTGTGAAGAACATATTACAACGGTTTCCCACTTACCATAATTGTAGATGTTCAAGTACACCAGTGTGACAGTACAGACTCCCACCCTTTTACCCCTCTATCTGCTGGGCCCTTTTCCCTGCTGAGGGCTTTTGTGGCCAGGTATCCTTTATCCATCATCATATCTCTAGCTCTAGTCTATAGTTAGACCTTTGTCTTATCTCTATCAAAACTTAGAGAACTTGAAGGGTCTTGCTTGTCTTCAGTCATCAGACTGACTGTCACAGCCTAGATTGTCCTGAAGATGGTGCTGATGGATGTCTCTCTTATACCATGATGCCAGAATTAAGTCTGCAGACATCTGTTGGCTATGGATGCTGTAACAATTCTAGGAATTGGGCTGGTTGCAGGCTTCTATATGGCAGGAGTCAGTACTGCAATACTGATGTACTCTTAACATCTACAATTATGGCAAGTGTAACACAAACTGTACTTTGTTGCTAAAGCCAAGAGCATTTCTGTCCCCTTAAACTTTTTTTACAGTTGGGAAGGTGAAGTCTTGAATCTGCCTCAAATATTCCAAGAAGTAAGAAATGCTATATTTGTATTGGACCAATAAATGGTTCATAGGTTCCCATTTAGTAGCTTCAGAGAATGGTCCATAGGAAATGGTTTCTGTACTGCTTTAAAAGGTGAAGTAGAAAGAACTTGTCATTGGTCACTTAGATTATTGGGTAGTATATTGACTTCTTTGCTTTTTTACTTTTGATTTATAATTAGGTGAATAATAAAGCTATTGCCTGTCAGTTGGTTTAGTCTTGTAGGTTGTTTGACTGGCTGTTCCAAACTGTGGAGCGGAAGTATTTTATTAAGATGGAAGTTGGAGGCAATACTAGCATTAAAATTAGTATTGTGATGCATGGTAATCCATTAACAAAAACATCCTTTATTAGTTGTTGTAAATGGGTTACTAAGGATGGAGGGGATGTAAGCTATGAATAAATGCAAGTTGGTATGACCACAAAGTGCGAGATGTATTGATATCAACTCAGTTATGTTTTTTCTGATGCATTTGATGCAAGGGTTACCTTTATTATGGTAACTGATAGATTCCTGTTAATAAGTATTGCTTCCCAATAACCTTAGCTAGGACTCTGTCTTTTGTTTAGGTATAATATATAGTTAGTTAATGTATTTGGAAATACAGTGGTTGTTCTGTAGCCAGGTTTCAATTATTCTCAGAATTTGTCATTTTACACCTTAAAGAAAGGTTTCAAAGGCTGTCCATTTGTTGTTTATGATGTTAATGCAGAATCAGGACATTTTTTTGATTTTTTTTGTCATTGCTGTAAGGGTTAGTACTATTACCTTGGGGATTTTGTTGCTTGCAAGATTGCTAGCCTGTTGCAGTCTGGGGATGTTGTACATTGAATGTTGGACCTGGATTTGGTTGAATGTCAACTTTTTGCTGAAGTTTGATGATGGAATAATAGTTTAGTCTTGTTTTTTTATTGGGCTGTTTGATATTTTTGTAAGAGGTAGTTCTGAAATAAGTATAGCTCTTTATTTATATTAGCTTCATAAGGGGTGAAGCTAAGGAAGAGTGGTGGAGGTGAGATATGGAATTTGGATGAGGTGTTAGGTGACTGTGTCATATCAAAGGTAGGTTGTGATGGGAAATAGTTGGTTAGTTTTAAGCAGATTATCAGAGAGAGAAAGAGACCGAGAGTAGTGAGGAAAGTCCTGGGGAAGTGCATTAGTGAGAATAAAGTTAAAATAATAATGAAAATCCCAAAGAAATGTGAAAAGAAAGAGAGGAGTAACAATGATATTTGAAGGGAGTCAGAGGTACTAGGGCACAAAATTTAAGTAAGGGCACTTCTAATGATAGTTACATATGTTAGATTGAAATCTGGGTTGGGAGGAGGAAAGACAGTGTAAAGGAAGTGATGCCAGGCATGGCTTGGAATTGGGAAAGGTTAGAGTAGGGAAATGCATCTAAGCCAAGCAGGATCAAACCATGTCTTATGTAGAATCAATGAGTCAGGATCAGCTAAAAGGCAAATAAAATGTTTTAACAGATTAGGAATCAGCAATAGCAGTGGTAGTGCTGACATCTAACATGAAAAAATATGAATATTAAAGAAAGATAGGGAATATAATATCAACGAGAGACAGATCAGGACAGTGCAGAAAATATCAGTAAAAGGGTGCTGAAATAGTTAGAACAAGACTACCCCAGAACGGAATGTGAAAAGTAGACAAGGAGTCAGGAGTGAAAAGTAAGTAGCTCTCAGGGTGCTGAGAGCAGCCAGATAGCTAATATAAGGCACTGAGCCTTACACCTCAAACACAAGTAAGAGAGTACATAGGATACAGCTTTAGGGTAAGTAATAGGCTCCAGAAAGAAGGATATATGGTGGAACAAACCTCCTGCACTTACGATAAGGGCAGGAAATACAAAAAGAAAAAGAAAAAGTGAATGTTCTCTGCCCAAATCCAGGAAGTACCAACTTAAATAGGCACAGAATAGGAAAGATCCTTACTTAAAGCACTTATTTTTGACCACTCCCACTGTATTAAATGCCCTGTACTAGCTGAATTAACTGGATGTCCCACCCCTGTTTCGAAACATTACCTGATTTCACCAGCAACTTTCTGTACATGGGGGAATGAGGCTCAAGCCTAATGTTACTGACCTTAAGGCATTTCTTTGGAACTACTCCCATTCTATTAAATGCCCTTTGTAAGCAAATTAACTGGGTGTCCCTACTTGGTTTCAGAGCCTTGCCTGATAACCGAAGGATCAAACAGTTCTCATTAGTCAGATGACAGATTTATTTTTATTTATTTATTTTATTTTGCATTTGTTAAACGGGGGTGTCTGACTGAGCTGAAAAGGCCCTTTTTCAGCAGAGGCCCGGGAAGAAAAGCTCCACATAGAAAAATTACAGATACATTTAGATATTTAGACATTATCTTTCGGCTTTTTCTGGTTAGGGGTTGCCACAGCGGAACTCCATTCCGCTAATGATTGGCAGTCGATTTTTACAGTGCCGAGGTGCCAGCCCGATGCCCAACCTTCAACGAAGGCACGCCCATTCACGCATGTCTTTTGAATGCCACTTGACCACGGAGAGGGCATGCAGACTCCACACAGAAGGCGCCTCCAGCCGAGAATCGAACGGGAGAACCTCTTGCTGTGAGTCAACAACACTTCCGCTGCACCACCGCGGCTTACTTAGACATGATCAGTATACAAACAAATTACAATAGGCATGTTTTTACAGTGGTATGCAGCACATTAACAGTTACAGTGGCGAGAACAAACAAGAAAATATTAATTTAAAAATAAAGGTAATAAATTTGTGGTGTATAGCTGAAATTTGGAACATAGGTAGAATACATACATAGTACACAGGTACAGTACATACATTGTACATTAGCCAGTGTTTGTAAGAGTGAAAACTATTATCAAGTACTCTAGGTTTAGTATGTGCACCTTATCCACTTTCACTAGCCTGGGGAGCAGTCATGGCACTGCCAACTTTGCTTGAGATGTTGTCTAATGAGGTTTTTAAAGGAGGCTTTGGACAATATGTTTTGTATGCTAGTGGGGAGAGAGTTTTCCAAAGCTATTGTAGCTGATGGTGACTTCTAGTAGTAGTTTGCTTGATGACCTAAGAGACTTTTTAGCTGAGTGATGTTGTACTAGGTTTATGAGGGCAGGACACTTATTGGGGAGGTAATAGAATGACAGAGGCAGAGCTGATTGCAGGTTAGGAGGTTGGGCAGTTAAAGCCAGTGGAGCTGTCTCAAAGCAGTACAGTATGAATTCTATAAGAGCAATTTGCAGCAAAGCAGGCAATTCTGTTATAGCAGGCTTTTGTTTTGCTTAGCTCAGTTTTGTTGAGATTAGTCAGAATGGGAGATGCATAGAGTAGGGTGGATAGACGTTGGGAGCGAGCAATGGCTGATCTTGTGTTGTTGGAAAGAAATGGTTTGATATGGTAGAGTGATCCGAGTTTGGCATGTACTTTTTTAATAGTTAAATTGAGATGACTGTCAAATTTTAGGTGGGAGTCTATAGTTATTCCCAATAGCTTAGCCTGTGCCACTGGAGCAATTGAAGTAGCATTTGTGGAGTAGATAGTGAATTGATTGTTATCAGTGTTTTTGTTAGAACTAGTTATAATCATAAGCTGAGTTTTCTTTGGACTGAGGATAAGTTGGGCTTTGGTAAGGTAGTTTTCAATGTCAGAGAATGCTAGCTGAGTTGTTTGCAGGAGGGTGGGAATGTTTTGTGCAGCACAGATTAAGATAGTATCATCTGCATATTGAATGATAGATGCATGCTGTGTGGAGGTATGGAGGTTGTTTGTGAAGATTGTGAATAGTAGTGGTCCTAAGATAGAACCCTGTGGGACTCCTATAGTTATGGGCAGCTGAGGAGAGAGAGAATTTTCCCATTTCACAGCTTGGTACCTGTCAGTTAAGTAGCTCTGGAACCAGGTAAGAGTGGAAATTGATAGGTGATACTGGTTCAGTTTGATTAGCAGAATTTGGTGCGAGATTGTGTCAAATGCTTTGGACATATCCAAAAAAAGAGTTGACACCTGCGGGTCTTCATTTTTGTGACAGTTTACTGTGTCTGTGAAGCAGAAGAGGGCTGTAGCGATACTATGGGCAGGTCTGAAAACATGTTGAGTGGGTGACAGAATGTTGCTGTCTAGGAGATATTTTAGCACCTGGGTATGGATGCATTTTTCTAGGATTTTGGCCAGGGGGAGAGTAAAGCAATGGGTCTGTAGTTATTAAGTTCAGTGGAGGTCCCGCCTTTATGTATGGGTGTAACATAGGATATTTTCCAGAATTTGGGCACATAGTTTTCAACAATTAATCTGTTTATGAGAGTGGAGATTGGGATAGCAATAGCATCTGCTGTGAGTTTCAAGAAATAGCTGGGGAGTAGGCCGGCTGCTGTTGATGAGGTTTTTAGTTCGGGGAGCATGCTTTTGATAGAAGTGGTGGAAACTGTTTTGAGGGTAAAGCTTGTATTAGTGTTATTTGTGTTGGGGGGGATAGTGAGGTTGGGACTGTCCTGTGATACTAAAGAGAGAATTGAGTTCACAAAGTGGGAGTTGAATTGTGTTTCGATGGAAACTTTAGTGTCAGGGGTAGTTGGTTTGGGGGTAGCCTTTTGGGTGGGTTTTAGTAGCTGGTTTACATTTTTCCAATATTTTTGGGCGATGTGTTGGTATTTAGTTTGTAATGTCATGTAGTAGGATTTTTTTGTCCAGCCTAATGCATTTTTTTCCATGGTTGTGCAGTTCCAGGGTGTCTCTGGACGATATTTGTTCTGTGGCTACTTGGTCCTCATCTCACACTTTTATTTCACATTGCAAACTAGACATGGTATCTAGCGGAAGAGCATCCTTTGGTTCTGCAGTGGTCCAGAATATCCTTCCTTGAGGGCCACCCATGTGTTTGGTAGCTGGGGACTCTGTCCCACAGGTTGATGACCAAATGAAGTCAACTACTTCAGATAAAGAAGTTATGTACTCACCATAACATTCCATTTGAGTAGTTGTACTTCATTTGTCTTAAACCAGCCCTCCCTCCTTCCCTCTGACCTTATATGTATTTTTGTTATTCTGGTATGTAGGAGAAGGCACCCCTGCGGTTCTCCTGTTTATGCTTGCTAGGTTGGTGAATAACCTGTTGTGGTAAGGTGTTATTGGGTTGGACTTGTGTTAGTGTGCAGCAAACTCGATCTAAGGGAAGGAAGGAGATGGAGGGGTATTATGAGTAAGGGGAGGAGCTTGGAGCTCAGATAAAAACCTGGTGAAGTGGCCATCTTGGATCCGATCCAGATCTGAATACCCACAGGTTGAAGACAAATTAAGTACGACTACTCAGATGGAACGTTATGGTGAGTACATAACTTCTTTTTAAACAAAATGGCAAACTCAAGCACATGACTTTGTGAATCTTGAATTACAATGCCTACAGCCCTTAAATACTCAAGGTACACACTGCATAGCCATGAACACATCTCCAGGTAACACAACCTGGCATGCATGGCTCATGCATAAGCTGCATATAAATAGTCTTGTGCAAGAAGTCATGAAGTCTTGCCATTAGTTGCAAGAGTTCATTAATTATGACCAAGTTCGTCATTAAATCTGTTTTTTCAGCCACCATCTCCACCAGCTGTTGTAGAAGGTAATCAGAGAAAATCATGTTGCAAGCACATATCTGACTGTGTGATATACAAAATGTAAATGTGAGCACCATTTGGGAACTTGCTGCCATTTTGTTTTCAGTTTAGTGGAAAAACCTGCAGCACAGTCTACTTCGTAACCTTAATTTCTGTGTTACTTAATATCTGGATTTGGTGGGCAAGGCCTATTGTTATCATTTTTATAGTTGTGTCCAGATATCATAGGGCTAGTATAACAGTAGTCAGCTTTGACACCATACCGCTCAACTCTACAGATTTTCACAGAATTTCCAGATTTTTGCCTCATATTTTTGGTCTGTTTTTCAAAGAAAATTTGGTTTTCTGTCAATTTAGAGGCAAATCATTAAAGACTGAAGTTAGAAAATAATGACAGAGATTTTAGTTTCAGACTTTATACCCTTCAGAAAATTCAAGCTAATGCAAACCCTGTTATTCTTTCAACTTTCTAAGTTTGTAAGAACAATATTTAAAAGTTGTCCCTATTTTTGGGCCTTTATCCCACTTTTATTTATACCTTTGTCCAGATTTCTTGCTCTAAGAGTTTGAGAGGTATGTTTGACAGGTATATTGTTATGAAGCAACAGTGGTCTATTTTACATTGCAAGCATTATTTCTGAAAATATCCTGTATAGCCACATTTCCTGGTATGAGACATATATAGAAGAGGGTACTCTTTTTGTCACATAAATTTATGTCCAACTTCTTCACACATGCACTGTGACGTAGACATACCTGCCTATGTTCTAGATCAGTCCTGCATTAGAACTAGCAATTTGCCTTCAGCATTACCAGCAATGAAAGAAGAGTCAGATGGTATGACAGGTAGCTCTTACACTATATATGAAAAAAATCCCTTTTTTTCAAGGAGACCACAACATCTGCATTCTTTGTAGATGAGAAACATGCTAGATGGGGTCTCTCCAGTGGTACTATTACACAGGCTTTCAGCAATGGCTACCACATTGGCAGAAGTATCTCTTGTAGTATTATATTCAGTCATACCCTGATCTACAGTCTCCTTCCTTGTGCTAACTATAACATTCACATCCAGTCACATGTCACTCATATGCAGAGGTTGTAATCTGTGACTTTATCATGTAACATATCTCACTTAATAATTTTTAAGGCTAGCTTCTACCAAGAATTGCCAAAGCTGTTAGGGCCTACATGTAGTAAATATGTGCTTGTATGAAAAGGGTGCATTCACTCTATCTGTACACATACCATATGCATCTGTATTGCTAAATCCCCTCTGTTTGTAGAGGACTCAGCATATCCAAAAGACAACTAGTCAGATAGAGGCTAGAAATTTTCAGCACTTCAGGAAATTAAATCCTGCTGTAAGCTCTCAGGTGGCATGGTTTATGTCTCTTGGGGAGAGGGAAAAGCAGACTGATAGTTACTGAACCAAGCTTAGAGGTCCTTGCTACAGGACATTGGGCCTGTGTCAATGGCACCTCAGAAATATGATTGGCTGAGCCAAGAGAAAGGTATAGCAGATTGAATGACTGGACCTGAATGACTTACTAAATTGAAGAATTCCTTGTGTCCCCATCTGGAGGTGGTGCACCACTTTTTTATCCCAGTAGGTAGCCTGGATATTGGTGGGGGATCTCTTAGCCTCCCCATTTTTATTACACCACCTCTATATTCCATTGTCTTTGTGTTTTCATGTTTCTCTAAGTGATAGGCCAAGTCAGTACTGCGTTATAGATGTCTCTCTTTAACATTCTTAGGCATACTGTGTGTTTATTAATCCACGTTGCAGGATGAACATTTGTCTTCTTGGGCATCTCAGGCAAGAAACTATGTCCTGTTACCATTAAATGTATGATTGGGTACAATGTTATTTGCTGCATGAACACCCTTTCACATGCTACATGGGCACCCTGGTAGCATATGACATTAGGATTACTGAAAACACAGTAACTGTAGAGTACAAATGTCAAGCATTCCACAGAGAGAAGGACTTTATGCTGTCAGAATAAGCAGTGTGTCAGAACAAGTAGGCTCACATGTCCACACTCTTTCTGATCTGGGCATGCCTAAAAAGGCCACAGGGGTATATGTTAGTGTTACAGCTCTCATTTGGATCATGATATTTCAGGGAGTGCTGAGCATAAACCAACAAATGTGTAAAACTATCATGCAGGCACAATCTGCTGCTATGTACTCTGTACTGGATCTAGCAAGTGTGTTGAATGCCATTAATATGGATGCTTGCCTTCTCCATCATGAGTTCCATGTGAATATGGAGTACAAACACTAGGGTATTATGGGTACAGTGTGAGATCTTGTGCCACACATAACTGCAGTTAGCACTTCTCCATCTCAGAGTACTAGTGCCATGACTGGTGGCACCACTGCCAGAGTTCTGCATTGCTGAGAAAGGGTATGTGCCTGTGGAGACATGCACATGAATGTGTACATGTGCCTTTACATGGTACATATTTAACACCACTCTTCTGCATTGTCAGTAACCTGGCACTTCTCAACATAGGTGTTTATAAGGATCTGCTTCTGGGAATGGATCACATAAGGGTACCCCATCACTGTCAAAGGAAGCATCAGGCCCTGGCAGCACTTACCAGGAGACACCTTCTAAGTCCAGGACACACACACAGTTGCACCTATTCCTACAACAAGATATCATGAGCCCTGGCAGCCCTTACCATCATATGGCATTCAGGTCTGCACTACTAAGTGGTATCCCATCCATATATCCATGTCACAGGAGGTCAATGGACTTGTTAACACTGGTGTTTCCTCCCACATACACCACCATGGTCCCTGCCTTTTACCCTCTTTGATGTTTCCCCACTCCCAAGGTATACTGTATGTTCCATTGCATTTGTGACAGTCTTGTGATACTGGGTATCCTGTCACCTGTGCAATGATGATGATGATGATTGTGGCCCACAACACCCTCCATCCTGCTTGTTTCTTCTGAGATGATGTCTAATGTATAGTAGGACTAGACTATGCATTGACCAGAATATGCTGAAGACTACATGTGCTATGTTTAGTCAGTGTGGCACTGACAATTGATAATTATTTTGGCCCATAGCTATGCTGTCATAGGGAATTGGACAGACTTTTTCATATGCTTATGAATAATATTAAGAAACATATGTATTCATGAGGCAGATGCCTGCAATATACCTAACATGTCTCCATCTGTTCACTAAAAAGACCCATTAGCTAAAATAATAAGGACTGTACATAACCTGGTCCCACAGGGTCAGGAATACTATACATTCTTCTAACTTCAACATGTAAATATGTTCTCTGGTGATGTGCGGTATTGCCAGCTATGCCAGGACAAGTAGGGCAGTGGATGTGTAACATATGCCAGCACAGCTAGCAGAAATTTTGTAAAGAATTATGTGTCATTTGTATATCAAATTTATTTGTACAGATGCTTGCGTTGAAAAATGTATTTGTAAAGCTGCTTGTGTTAAAAATATACCAACAGTGTACCCTGCTGGACAAAACAAGAAATATACATGTGTTATTGTAACTGTTGAAATATGTATATTGTTGCAAAAGATACTGGAAGAGAAGAGGTTAATCACAGTCCAGCTACAGATAACTTTGAACAATGTTTTGAAATAAAATTTCTGGGCATAGGCCATAAAAAATGTTATCTCATAGTTTTGAATGAAACCAGAGATGCATTGTCTATAAGAAGAGCAGAGGTGTTAAAATTGCTTTACAGCTTCCAGATGCTGCAACAAACTTTAGCAAAGCTCAAGATATGTATTATAACACATATGAGCTAAACCCTGGTATTTCTAGTCAAAGGACTAGTATTGGAACCAGAAGTCATATGACCAGATTGTGTGATGTCATTCTGTAATCCATCACTAAAAATGATGTTTTACTACTAGGTGAGACTGAAGTCTCATAGCAGTCTCTTTTTGGAAACTGACAAACAATGACCCCCTACCTACTTCATCTTGCTTTGCTCTAGTAAGTGAACTAGGGAATAGTAATTCTTTAGATCAGTCAGGAAAATACAGTGAGATTAGTTAAGTACTGTTTTTCTGTATCTGTGTGAATCTATTCATCAGTGTTATTTTAATATTTCCTGTGACTGAAACGCTGGTGTTTACTGTAAATAGATATTTTGTATTTTCATGTTCTTTTCTTATTTATTATTAAATGAATTTAAACTTTTCATTGTGGCTGGTCTTTTAGAGAACATTTTAATCTGTGAAGTACTTATATATATTTGGTGACAGCTCTGGATGCTCCTAAAAGCATTGCTGTTGGTCAAACTACCATTTGTATTAATATTAATTTCACTCAGCGTAATTAGGTACCCTTGCAAGAGCATTAGAGTAGCTGGCTTTGGAGTGTCTCATGGTGGAGTAACTACCTTATAGTCTGGGCAAAAGGGGCCTTAGCTTGTAAATCTGTACCAGCCTTTCCCAGGTGTGTGTGTGTGTGTGTGTGTGTGTGTGTGTGTGTGTGTGTATGTGTGTGTGTGAAAATCAAATGTCAAAGTGTGTGTGTGTGTGTGTGTGTGTGTGTGTGTGTGTGTGTGTGTGTGTGTGTGTGTGCCAGCTGCTTGGAGCAGGGGCAGGAAGCACTGGTTTCACATACACAATGGTGGAGAACTTGGCTTGGACACTCTACTGAGATCTCAACTCTATGACTGTGCCAGTGGGGAGTCTTATTGGGGACCTGGAGGGAGGCAGATACAGAAATCCAGACCTTGGACTGAGTCTGTTCCCTGTGTGCTGTTAAGAAAAATGGTGCTTGATGCAGAGAGCTGCATCTGGAAATACTGGGTGCATTCATTTTTGCTCCATGTGAATGTCCCTCTTCAGTGCCAGTGGTGAGGATTCAGGCTCTTTGATTACTTGCCCAAAGTGGAGACGTGATATATTGGTGAGCAGTGGTGTGGATATTAATTGAACTTCTTTAGCCTGAAGGCAGTTGTCACTGAAGGTGTGTATTCTCAGCAGCCACATGATAAACATTCAGAGTTTCATTATCATAATAGTTTTATTTATTATTTTTGTAGTTTAGTTTAGTCAGAGAAAGCAGGCAAAGATGTCAGCAGAGGATTATGGCAAGCCTACAAAGAACCAGTTGGCCAAGGTGTGTGAAGCCAAAGGACTGGTGCACGCCAACCAGACTAAAGAGGAAATGATTTCAGCCTTAGTCGCTGCTCAGACTAGCAACCAGGAAGATAACAAGTCTGTTGATGGGAATTTGCAGCACTCAGAAACAGGACAGTTCACCTTTTCCTCAGAGGACTTAAAAATCCATCTACAGTTAAAGAGACTTGAATTGGAGGCCAAACTTTGGAACTAGAATCAGCAGAGAGACTGTGGCATTTGGAGGCTGAAGAAAAAGAGAGACTGTGGTGTTTGGAAGCCAAAGACAATGAGAGACTGTGGCATTTAGAGACTGAAGAAAATCAGCAGCAGTGTCAATATGAGAGGGAGATGATGACTTTTCGCCAAGGTCATGGAAGTTTATGGGGAAGGGAATAACTGATCCCCAGAAGCAATAAAGGTCAGTAAATTTCTTCCACAATTTACAGGGGTGATTATTTTGATAGTTTTATTCATATATATTTGAAAGTGTATGTAAACAGTATAATGTTGACCAAGGGCTCTGGGTACAGTTTCTGACCCCCTTACTGCATGGTAAAGCTGTCATTGCTGTTTCTAAATTGTCTGATATTGAGTGTTTAAATTATGATAAAGTCAAACATTGTTTACTGGAATGCTTTAAGTTAACACCTGACGCTTATAGAAAAAAAGTTTTGTGAGCATAGATACAAGGCAGATGAGTGTGTGTGGGATTATATTGCTGAGCTAAGCACTTATTTTCATAGGTGGGTGAGAGGGTGTCAGCTCAGCACTTTTGAAGGACTGGCAGACCTTTTGGTAAGGGAACAAGCCCTTTGTCCTTTGCACTTTGCAGGAAGACATGAGAATCTGGTTGTCAGACCAGGAATGTAACAACTCTGCAGATGAGCTGGGAAAAAGGGGATATCTACTTAGCAAGCAGGGCATCACTGCACAGGAAAGGGATACCCAGTGCTGTACATGGATATAAGGGAACCTGTGGTAGGCAGCCTAAACCACCCCAACAGAGTCCACAGGGAACAGGGGAAGCCTCAAGTTCAGGTACATGGACAGGATCAAGGGTTAGATGTTTTAAATGCAATCAGTGGGGTCATATATCATATAGATGCCCATTGAGGCAAGGTGGGGAATAAAAGTTGGGGGAGCCAGCAAGTGGGAATAAAAGTATGCCAGTGGTAAGTTGTCTGAAGACAACAGAGGTACCAAACTGTCACCAAAGGTTATATCCTATTTTAGTGGATGGAAAACAGGCCACTGCCATGAGCAACACAGTCCCCTGACATAACCATTGTGAATCCTGCAGTGGTTAAAGAGGAGCAGTACTTGCTTGGGCAGTCCACTCCAGTCAAAGCTTTAGAATGGGCCCCATTCCAAATGCCTTTGGCCAGGGTTCACATTGTCTGGGAGGGTGGAAAGGGAAGCAAGCAAGTAGGTGTGTCTGAAGATATTCCTGTTGATGTCTTGATAGGAAACAATTTTGATAATGCAGTACCTTGTGTGCATGTAGTTACATGCAGTCAGGATTGAGGGCAGGCATGTGAGTATGGTAGCCAAGGGGAGACCCAGACAAATTTCACACCTGAAGCCAGGGCTAGTGAGGTGGCTATTTCAGGGAGGAAGCTACCCTGTAACAGTGAGTCTGAAGCTGAGCCACAGCTGCTGGTAGGTACTGGTGTTCCCTTGGACAGGGTGACTGCAAGGACAAAGGTGAGTGGCAGTACCCAAGCTGACAGTGAGGCATCACTGTCAGAGGATACCAAACTTCCTGTGGAAGGGGAGCTGGGAAGAGTTACAAAGATAGAGTTGAGACAGGCTCAGCTCTCGGACCCTACACTGAGAGGCTTGAGGGAGGTAGCTAAGGAGGCATCTGATTCTCAAAGAAAATGGGAGTCTGTGTACTGTAACAAAGGGTTACTGTACTGAGAGTAGACCCCTGAGGGAGGGCTAGAGGCTGTGATAATACAGCAGTTGGTATTGCATAGAGCCTACCGTCTGGCACTTCTAGCCAAAGCCCTTGACATTCCTTTTTCAGGTCATATGGGCATAAAATGTACCAAGAGACGTATTATGCAGAACTTTTATTGGCCTGGGATTTACAAGGGATGTAACAGGGTATTGCAGGACCTGTGAGCAGTGCCAAAATGTAGGCAAGGCAGAAGACAAGGTCAGAGTTCCTTTGATGCTGTTGCCTGTGATTCAGAAGCCATTTCAGTGCATAGCAATGGATATTGTGGGGACTCTGAGTACCCAAAGTTCCACAGGGAAGAAGTATATGCTGGTGGTAGTAGATTATGTTACTAGATACCCCGAAGTGGTGCCTCTGGCCGAGATTGAGGCAGAGAAATTGGCAAATGCTTTGCTAGAGATTTTCAGCAGGATAGGTTTCTCGAGAGAAATACTGACTGACAGAGCTGCCAATTTCATGTCATACCTGCTGGCTTGTCTGTGGAAGCGCTGTGGGATAAAGCACCTAAAGACTACCTCCTACCATCTTCAGACTAATGGTCTTATGGAGAAGTTAAACTCTACAGTAAAGACCATGATATGGGCATTTTCAGACCAGTTTAAGGGGGAATGGGACATATATTTGCCCTATCTGCTGTTTGCACACAGAGAGATACCCCAGGAATCCACAGGTTTTTCACCCTTTGAGTTGTATGGGCATAGGGTGAGGGGGCCTTTAGATTTGATTTGTGAAAAGTGGGGAGGTTGTGTGGGAATCTCACAAGGAGTCTGCTGTGACATATGTCCTAAACCTCAGAACAAGGCTTAGGGAGCTCCTGGACTTTACCCAGAAGAACCTAGCAGGAGCCCAACAGCAGAAAAAGGTCTGGTATGACAGGAATGCTTGAGTCTGAGAGTATGCTGTGGGACAGCAGGTTATGGTTCTCATTCCTGTCAGACACATTAAGCTGCAGGCAGCTAGGGAGGTGCCCTTCAAAGTGGTAAAGAAGGCCAGTGATGTTAACTACATTGTAGACCTGCTAGGCAGGAGGCAGGGGTACCATGTTAACATGGTGAAACCTTACCATGATAGGGTGGACCTTGTAATAAGTATTTGCAGTAGGAGGCAGGAGGAGTATGAGGGGGATCTATGGCTACAGTGAGCCAGCCAGCAAAATGCCAAGTTACTATGGTGGAACCTAGGGTTGCAGTGCCAGTGCAGATGGGTTCTCAAGACAGGGTATGGGTTAATGTATTCCCAGATAGGCTTGTTCCTCTCAAGTAAGGTTTCTCCAGGGTCACTTAAGAAACCAGCTTGAGTCTTTGAAGGGGGGGGGGGTGTGTGAACATGTGAGGTATTTCCAGCTATGCCAAGAAAAGTCGGGCAGTGAATGTGTAAGATATGCCAGCACATCTAGCTAAAATTTTGTAAAGAATTATATTTCATTTGTATATCAAACTGATTTCTACAGATGCTTGTGTTAAAAATGTATTTGTAAAGCTGCTTGCTTTCAAAATGTACCAACAGTGTGCCCTGCTAGACAGAAAAAGAAAGCTGCATGTATTATTGTAACTGTTGAAATATGTGTATGTATGTGTATATGTATATATATATATATATATATATATATATATATATATATATATATATATATATATATATATATATATATTGAAGAGGTTAATCGCAGTCCAGCTGCAGCTAACTTTGAAAAAAAATGTTCTGAAATTAAATTACTGGGCCTAGGCAACAAAGATGTTATCTCACAGTTTTGAATGAAGCCAGAGAGACAACATCTGTAAGAAGTATGGTTTGTTAGTCCTTATAGATAGAGCAGAAGTGTTAAAATTGTTTTACACCTTCCACATGTTGCAATAAACTTTAGCAAAGCTCAAGATATGTATTGTAACACATATGTGCTAAATCCTGGCAGCTTCTAGCCAAAGGAATAGTACGGAAATTAGAAGTCATACGACTAGTTGTGTGTGATGTCATTCTGTAATCCATCACTAAAGATGATCTTTTAATACTAGGTGAGACTGAAGTCTCATAGCAATTTGTTTTTGGAACCTGACAAAGAAGGACCCCTCACCTACTTTATCTTGCCTTGCTCTAGTAAGTGAACCAGGGAATAGTAATTATTTAGATCAGTCAGAAAAATGTAGTGAGATTAGTTAAGTACTGTTTTCCTGTATCTGTATGAATCTATTCACCTATATTATTTTAATATTTCCTGTGTCTGAAACTCTGGTGTTTACTGTAAATAGATATTTAGTATTTTCCTTTTCATTTCTTATTTATTATTAAATATATTTAAACTTTTTATTGTGGCTGGTCTTTTAGAGAATATTTTATTCTCTCAGAATACTTATATATATTTGGTGACAGCTGTGGATGCCCCTGAAAGCCTGGCTGTTTGGTCAAAATTACCATTTGTATTAATATTAATTCCACTCAGTATAATTGCATACCCTTGCAAGAGCCTTAGAGTAGTTGGCATTGGAATGTCTACCTTATATTATGGGCAAAAGAGGGCATAGCTAGTAAATCTGTGCCAGGCTTTCCCAGGTGTGTGTCTGTGTGTGAAAAGCAAATATCAGCGAGTGTGTGTGTCAGCTGCTTGGCGCAGGGGCACAAAGCACTGGTTTCACAGACAGAGTAGTGGAGAACTTGGCTTGGATACTTGGCTAAGGTCTCAACTCTATAGCTGTGCCAGTGGGGAGTCTCACTGGGGACCTGGAGGGAGACAGATAGAGAAATCCAGACTCCGGACTGAGTGTGTTCCATGTGTGCTGTTAAGGGAAATGGTGCTTGATGTAGAGAGTTGCATCTGGAAATACTGGGTGTATCGATTTTTGTTCCATATGAACATCCCACTCCAGTGCTAGTGGTGAGGATTCAGGCTCCTTGATTACTGGCCCACAGTGAGGATGTCACATGTTCTACCAGATGCCATATTGTGTCCATTTCTATATAGATGTGGAAAATTATCAGCTTGTCATTCATGTTATATTATCCACTGCATAAACCTTGACCATGCCATGGTGTACCATAAAACAAAGCTGGGGAAGGGCCAACTGCTTCAAGAGAAAGTAAATGCCACTGACTGTACACTCCTGCCACTCCTAGCATTTTTCTGAAATGTAGCTCAGAAGTTTCCATAGCTGTACATCTTTGTGGAGTTGTGCAGTGAGATGTGCAAGCTGCCACTCATATGACTGTGAACAGTGACACTCTGTATCTGCTTGCATTTGCATATCATTATTGCCTCATTTTGTTGTGCAACTTAATTTAGTCTCTTTATGCAGTCATTTGCAAACACTGAATAATGCACAGTGCAGGCCGCTGATCTCATTACCAGGTTATATATTTGAACTGAGCACATCCTTTTTGCTAGCACTAATCAAACAACATGTTTTATTGTGTGATTTGATTATGTATTCTACTCTTTGTCTATACAAACAAAGGCATCTTGGAACAAAATACTTTGCTTATATGATCTAATAGACCATATTTTTCATGGTTAAAAAGGAATACAGTAAACTCTCAGTTAACTGGCACCCATTGGGATTGGTAGATGCCAGATAACTGTAGTTTCCGGTTGCTTGAGAGTCACTATTAAAAATAGGCCTGACTAATACTGTACCCTATACTATTTGTTTGCTTTGACTTGTTCTCAGGTTGGGAAGAGAGGGAATTTATTCCTATCTTGCTTTTTAAAACTCTTTTAAAACTGTAAAAATGTGAGTTATGTTTCTGTGTGTGTGTGTGTGTGGGGGGGGGGGGGACATAAAGTGCAACACATGAAAATTGTGATGTATTTCTTCAATGTTTTTTTCTGGTTGCTTGAGTTCTGGTTAACTGGGAGTTTACTGAAATTTGTTTGAGAGCTTTGAAAATATAATGTGAAACTAAAGTAAAAACTAGAAAGAGGGAGAAAGAAAGACACATAAAAGTGTCTCCTTATAATTTTGCAAACTGACCATATAAAAGCTGAATGCATATTTTGCAGGAGGTTTGTGTTAACCTGCTGAGATAGTTTTGACAGGCAAAGGAGAATTATAAGTACACAGATGAAAATATGGTGCCCAGAAACTCTGGCAAATAAGTTATGATTTTTTCAAGACTTCCACATATAATGAAGCATCTGACAAATAAGGATGCCGATTTATTAGACTGACTATGCTGGTTAAGAAAGGATCTGCAGTGATAGTGTTACTAAATACAAGTTCATTCACAAAGCTAATAAATTTAAAACTGAACTGAAACTTATTTCATGGAGTGAAGCTACATTACAAAATAAAGTAGCAGACACAAATTTTTACATTTTCCAAGAAATGCTTATTTTTAAAGTTTTCAAGAACTCTGAGATACATTGAGTGATATTCTTACTCGAGACTATGACAATTTTCATCTACTTATCTTAAGAAAGACATTTAGGTATCCCAAGGGAGACCTGGTCATTTTCTGTTAAAATCATCATTAACCCCCTTTTTCCCATTTTTCTACATGGGGGTCACGGTGTTGCATCATCTGTCTCCATTGTTGTCAATTTAGTGCCACTCTCCTTCCTTCTTCAGTGTTCATGCCTGACTGTTACAGGTCTTCTCTAATGCAATTTATCCATGTCTTTGTTAGATGTCCTCATTTCCTCTTGCCTTCATCCTGTCTATCTCCCAAATCCTCTGTGCATGTGCCCAGTCTACCATAATCTGTCCTCTTTGACCTTTTGTGCAATTGGAACTACTTTAGCTTCTGCTCTGATGTCCACATTTCGTTATCTGTCCCACAGTGCACATACTACTACCTGTCTCGGAAACTTCATCTCCATCACCTCTAGTTTCCTCAGCTGCTTTGGCTTCACTGCCCAGGTTTCTATACCATACATTAGTATTGTTCCTACCACTGTTTTGTACAACTTACCTTTTAGCGTCTTTTGCATTCTTCTGTTACATACTACCCTGACACTCTATGATGTTGGCTGCATCCCCTCTGATTCTAGATTTGACCTCTTTATTTAGACTTATTAGTCATCCCTCCAAGATACTTGATACTTCAAAAGACTAAAACTAATACAGAAAACTGCCTTGACATCTAGGAATAAAGTCCAACATATAAAACAATTTGCTCTTCCTGTTCTAACTTCAGGTTTTGGGGTAATTGACTGGCCCCAAAAGGTATTGGATCAGTTTGGACAGGAAAACAATAGAAATGCTTCTTGCTTATCAAATGATAAATAACAATTAGTGTCTACCAAGATTATATATTCCTCTTCAAAACTGATTACATGTATAGAGCTGCAGTTATAAGACTGCATACATATCTGCTGAACTCACCAGATCCAAACATAGTGAAAGTTTTAAAACATGAGGAGAAGAAATATAAGACAACTTCTGTGCTTAGTTTAGCAGAAGCATTTCGGTATCAGGCAGGAATGGAAATCAAACCAGAAGAGGACAAGAAACAGACAGCAACTGAATGTGCCAAAAAAAAAAACGAAAGAATATAAGGAGAAGGATCAGATGAGAAGGTAAAAATGTGGAAAAGGCATAAATATTGTGCCAAGAATAGAGATCTTCTGGGACAACCTCGTGAAGATCAGGATTTCATACAGAAATGGTTAAGGAGAGGTGAATTGAAACCAAAAGATGAAAGGTTAATAATGGTGGTCCAGGATGATGGTGTACATACACATCAGTTTACAGAGTCCATTGAACATGTGGAAGAAACAGAGAAATGCAGGTTCTGCAACAAAGAACTGGAAACAGTCACACATGTTATTGCTGGGTTTGATACACTCATGGCAGACAGCCTGTATACTGAAAGGCACAATCATGTGACAAGACTGCTGTGATATGGATTGTGCAAACACTAGAGTATAGAAGTAGTTGAGAAGCATTGGAAATATGAACCGCAAAGCATTATAGAGAATGATGAAGTTTATATCACATGAAGCTCACCCATTACCAACGGTTCAAAAATAGGTGTGAGAAAACCAGATATAGTAGTCCAGGAAAAAAAGACATAAGTAATATTGATCGTTGAAATTGCTACACCTAGTGATTTGAGTGTTTTACATACAGAGAGACATCAAGTCAATAAAATACCAGGATTTGCAGGCTGAAACGAGCAGTATGGAAGAAAGATACCTAGACATTTCCAACAGTGATTAGAACAAGAGTTCTAGTAAAACATAATTTACAGTCATATTTAGATGTGCTGCCAATACATGTAAGTCCATATGAATTTGCAGAAGGAGTCAGTTTTGGCCACATTGCAGGTGCTGCAAAGATAACTTTTGGCCAACTTCAAATATTGGAACAATACCAGTTTCATGAACTTTAATCTTACCCTGACTTCAGAATAGGGCACATTTATGTCTTGGTATTAGAAGCCCAAAAGAATTGAAAAAAAAAATAAACTGAGAGAAGCAATACTTGAAGCTGTTAACCTGTTCTACTCTTTCCCTTCTATCTCAATTTTCATTTTCTTCTCATTTCCCCTATTTGTTGTCATGGCAAGTATTTTGCTTGTACTCAGTTTTATCCCAGGTGCTTTCCGTTTGCATTCCATTCTTCTATGATTTGCTGAAGTTCTTGTTCAGACTCTGGTAGTAATGTCACATTGTCTGCATACAGCAGCTTTGTTGAACTGTCTTTTGTGACCTATTTGCTGATGTGGTCCATCACCAATATAAGCAACAGTGGGTTCAGAGCTGAATCCTTATGCACACCCATTCAAACTAGGAACCCACACATTCTATTAAATATGACCTTTTTAAGGAATTTAGATTTCTGTATATTGCATTTGTATTACTATTCTTTTATTGCTTGGATAAACCTGATATGTGTATGTGATGATATGAGGTAGTGTCAGCTATGACAGAGAGAGTAGGGCAGTGCATGTGTGACATATGCCAGCATATTTAGCTGGAGTTTTCTAAAGAGTTATATGGCATTTGTTTATCAAATTAATTTGTACAGGTACTTATGTTGAAAATGTATTTGTAAAGCTGCTTGTGTTACAAATGTACCAGCAGTGGGTCCTGCTGGACAGAAAAGAAACACACCTGTATGTCAGACTGTATTGTAACTGTTGAAATGAATATATTGTAACAGAGGATACTGGAAGAGAAGAGGTTAATCTCAGTCCAGCTAACTTTGAAAAATAGTCTGAAATTAAATTATCTGGTTTAGGCTATAATGATTTTATCTTACAGTTCTGATTGCAGCCAGAGACAAAATGTTTGTGAAAACCAGGACTAGGGATCCTACTGTGTTGTCCTTTGGGGTGAACTAACTGCTACCCTGAAAGGGTGGAAGTTTTTGAAATGTTTTTATAGCTTCCAGATGCTGTAACACATCTTGGCAAATCTCTCTATGTGTGTGTGTGTGTGTGTGTGTGTGTGTGTGTGTGTGTGTGTGTGTGTGTGTGTGTGTGTGTGTGTGTATTATAACACATATGTGCTAGATTCTGGTTCAGTTTCTAGTAAAGGGGGTAGTATGGGAACCAGAGTCAGATGAGCAGATGTGATGTCATTCTATAGCCAGCACTGAAATGATATTTAGGTATTAGTGAGAGATGTCACTTCATCAGTTTGTGAAACCTGGCAAAGAAGGACCAATAACCCACTTCCTCTTGCCTTGCTTTAGTAAGTAAACAGGGAATAGTATTTTTTAGATCAGTCAGGAAAATAGAGTGAAATTAGATAAGTACTGTTTTTCTGTATCTGTGTGAATCTATCCATCTGTGTTATTTTTAATATTTCTTGTGATTGAAACTCTGGTGTTTATTTTAAATAGATATTTAGTATTTTCATGTTCTTTTTATTATTTATTATTAAATATATTTAAACTTTTCACTGTGGCTCAGATTTTAGAGAATATTTTAACCTTTGAGAGTACTTATATTTATTTGACACTGTGGCCACTCCTGAAAGCCTTGCTGCATTGGTCAAACACTACCATTTGTTTTAGTATTAATTTTACTCAGTATAATTGTGTACCCTTGTAAGAGCCTTAGAGTAGCTGACTTTGAAGAGTTCTGGTGGCATTATCTATCTTATAGTCTGGACAGAGGGGGCATAGCTGGTAGATCTGTGCCACCCTTTCCCTGATGTGTGTGAGAAAATGAAATCTGAAAGTGTGTGTGTGTGTGTGTGTGTGTGTGTGTGTGTGTGTGTATGTGTGTGTGTGTGTGTGTGTGTGTGTGTGTGTGTGTGTGTGTGTGTGTGTGTGTGCGCTACTTGGAGCAGGGACACATAACACTGGTTTCACAGAGAGGGTGGTGGTGGACTTGGCCTGAAACACTTGACTGAGGGCTCAACTGTACAGCTGTGACCAGTGTGGAGTCTTACTGGGGCCTGGTGAGAGAGATGGAAACCCAGCCCCAGGACAGGAGTGTATTCCCTGTGTGCTCTTAAAGGAAATTGTGCTTGGTGTGGATAACTGCATCTGGAAATACTGTGTGTATCCATTTCTGTTCCAAGTGAACATCCCTCACTGGTGTTCGTGGTGAGGATTCAGACTCCTTGATTATTAGCCCAGAGGATAGAAATCACAGTGTATCTTGCTTCCTATAAATAAAACAAATAGGATTGATGGGAGTGAGTTAGAAATTCTGTTAGAAGAGGTAGTAGATAAATTAGTCTTTATCAAAGCTCTACCCTAAGGTGCATGAGGGAAGTGTGACAGTACTAGGACCCATGATAACTCTTCTTTACTTAACTTTGAAGTTAATTGATGCTTAGGATATGCAGGCTCCACAAGCACTTAGTGATGAGTTTATTTCACATAAAACAGTACATGCATTCAAATCTTTTCATTTAGGGAAGATTGCTGACAGGTGACATGAAAACACAACACATACTACAGCACATTGTTTCCAGTTGATATAAGAATTTGGAATTATATTTTGGTTTAGTCTGTTTAATGAGAACAAAATAAAGCAAACAAACTTTATCATATAAGCATACAAGCTTTTCTATTGTCTATAAAATCATCTGCAATCAGCAGTCACTGATTTGATTAAAATACTTATACAAATTAATTTTCAACTTCAGCTTTATTTAAGTGTTTAATTACCTAAAGACTGTTACACAAGTTAAAGTAAAGCATGCAATAATAGTAATGTGCATATGTTCACATTAAAATATTGCAAATAGTGTAATGTTGCTTAAAACAAATATATGCTGAATAATATTACCAAAAGCACACAAACAGCACAAATAATACATTTAATAGAAAACACACACACACACACACACACACACACACACACACACACACACACACACACACACACACACACACACACACACACACACACACACACATTTTTATGTTCAATGTTGTTATATCAAACTGATAACCTTGCAATGCCTTCAAAGAGTTTGCCACCAATGTACACAGGGTCAAGCATTCTTTCTTCTAACCACAATCCAAGCATCTTAAATGATTACTGTATCCAGGTTTCCTTATTCTAACTGGAATAGGTTCCACCAATTCCCAACACTACAGTGGGAAGAATTCCCCAACATAGCCAATTCCCTGGCTACAAAATAGTGATGTTCAAGCACCTGGGGCTCAGACAGCTGTAGTACATTCATGGCAATTAAAAAAACGTCCAGGTTTCAAGTAATGATGCATGAATGGCAAAATACTATAAATGAACTTTTAGCAAGTATGGTTGACCAAGCCAGTGAAAATACAAAGGTAACAAGCTGCCAGTTCATACTAGATACATCCTGCTGCTTTGAGTGTTGTTAATGCTGAGACCAAAGCACCCATACTTTCAGTTTAGCCCCACTAACAACATGTGAATTTAAAAGGTAAAACAGCAGCACTATCAGAAATTAATGCCTTTGGAACTCCGAATTGAAAATAAGGTTCAGTATCAACGAACTACTGAAAAGGGGCCACATACACCTTAAAAAAGCCATTGAAGAAATGCCAAATATCTTATAATAAAAAAAGATACAGAAAAGGACTTTCACTGAGGTCCACTGAGGAAATTCAAAAGCTAGAAGATGCATGACCCTACAGCGAGCCTGAAGAAGTAGAGAATGCTGAGATACCACATCCTCTCAAGAACTTAATCTAATTGGTCCACACACAATATAAGAACTAAGGCTGCCTAAAGAGTAGCAAAGGACAGAAACTTGATAATAATGTAACAAACTGAATGGAATATGTATGTACCTGAAGCAAATCAATGTACAGACATAGCTCAGCACAAAACTCGATCATTTCCAAGTAAATTGCCAGACGACAGGGATAAAACATCAAGCTATAGCTAAACAATAACCATTCAAAGTTAGCAATATATAATTTGAAAAGTGAATCCTTTTTTTTCTCTTGTAATAACTTACAAGTTTTTAGTGAATATATTTGTGGATAATTGTAGTACTTACTGTAGTAATATAAAACAACCAAATTGCCTCAAGTTGAGGAACTACTCATATGATCCATCTTATTGGAAAAGGAAAATATGATGATGAGAAACATTTTAGAACGACATACATGAGGTATTGCTATATCCTGCATGAACATTAAAGATATAAAAATAAAAATATACATGCTTTACAAAGAAAGACACAATTATATAAAGACAGATGGAATGAGATTGCAAATTATAAAGGAAGATAAACTAGAAAAAAAAGTACTTCAATTTAGATGGCAGAGAAATGCTAATTTCAAATTGTGGAATATTATTTATATTGCATCGCGAAAATGGATGAAACAATTTCCATAAGTTTTTGCCAATGACATTTATTCGGAAGGGTAATCATTGAATAGTCTTTGAACAATTATAAATAAAAAAAGTAATTTAATACTTTTAAACAAAGTAAAAAAAACTGTTTTTGAAACATATTTAGTCCAATTAGCTATTTGGGAAAATGGGGTTGCTAATTTAATGTGCATGATGTTAAGCAGCCCCCCCCCCCCCCCCGTGTAGGACATAACAAAATCCTTTGCTGTACTAGAGCAACATACATGATGCTTTCAGGTTGCTCTGCTCCATGATTTTCTTTCCCTTTCCCAATCTACTAATAGCTGTGTTGGTGCAATCCCCTCTGGTAATACCAAATACACTTAAGAGCAGCTAATGTTTAGCTGGAAATGAACAAAAGGGGAGGAGGGATAAATAAAGAAAAATACTCTAGTTTTATTTGCACATTTCAGGACATTGTTGCACATATTGTTTCATTAAATTACTTACATTTAACATGTGCTGGAGAGCAACATTGTCTTTGATTCGTCCTTCATTTCGTGCTTTTGTGGCAAGATTTGCAAACCACACACAAGGGACCCAGTACTTATTGTGAGGTGACTTCAGACTCTCCAGTTTCTTGTGTTCATCAGGGGTCATGAATCCTGTAAAAGGAAAATATAAATGATCCCGAATCTCTCCAAAAAAGCAATGAATTATTTTTCTGTACCTGTAGCATGAGGCTATGATACAGTCCAACAGGGACAAGGAGCACAACATTAAGACCTATGAGCCCTTGGAATTATAGTTCAGTGGTTTTCTAACACAATTAGATTTAAATTGGCATGTTCCAGCACAAATTGCTCTGTTGTACATAAAGCAGTAGACACAGAACTGCTACATTTAGCTTTTGACTTTTGATTTGGATGGCTGTGCTGAAACTAAACTAGCACACATGTCACTTTAGTTCTAACCTCAGGAGTAGATTAGGTTTCAAGAAGCAGTCTGCATAGTACAATACCAGAGAAAAAGAAGTTATGTACTTACCTTACCATTCCATCTGTGTTGTCACTCTTCATTCTTCCTCAACAAATGGGTTTGGATCTGATCTGTCGGATCCAACTCGGATGATCCTAAAGCTCGCAGCCACCAAATCTCTCGAGATTCTCCCTTACCCACAATGCACCTAGCCAATTACCTCAGATCTTATTTGCTGCTATATTAGTGTAGGAAGATGAAGAGAATTATGGAAAGTCATATCCAATGTCATATAGACATATAAAACATGCATATTTAGAGACTATGTAAATATTCCTTCCTACAGAACCCATGGACGGGGGTTGGTGGGAGGGGAGATGATGAAGAATGAAAATCAACAACACAGATGGAACGTTATGGTAAGTACATAACTTCTTCTTCTGATGCTGTCAATCTTCTTTGAATGGGATAGAGTCCCTAGCTACTTGTATCCGGTGTGGCCTCAAGGAAGGATATTCCTGAGCACCATAGAACCAAATGATGCCCTACCTTTGGAGATCAGATACAACTTGCAATGAGTGATTAAGGTGTGAAGGAGCAGTTCAAGTTGCTGCTGCACAAATGTCTTCCATAGACATCCTAGACTGAAAAACCGTGGAAGTAGTGATGGATCTAGTGGAGTGAAAATCAACAACACAGATGGAACGTTATGGTAAGTACATAACTTCTTCTTCTGATGCTGTCAATCTTCTTTGAATGGGATAGAGTCCCTAGCTACTTGTATCCGGTGTGGCCTCAAGGAAGGATATTCCTGAGCACCATAGAACCAAATGATGCCCTACCTTTGGAGATCAGATACAACTTGCAATGAGTGATTAAGGTGTGAAGGAGCAGTTCAAGTTGCTGCTGCACAAATGTCTTCCATAGACATCCTAGACTGAAAAACCGTGGAAGTAGTGATGGATCTAGTGGAGTGTGCTTTCAATGGTTGTGTAAGAGAAATGCCCAATTTAGTGCAGACAAAAGAGATGCAATTTGTCAGCCACTTTGATTTAGTAACTGTGGAAATCAATTTTCCCAATTGTCATCCAGAGAAGGAGATAAATAGTTGGTCTGCTTTACTGATCTTTTCTGTTCTATGTAGATAAAATCATAATTGTCTATGAACATCCAGTAAATGTAAGATATATTTTCCTTTGTTGGTAAACCTAGGAAAAAACACTGGCAAATTGACAGTACTATTGATGTTGCATTCTGACACCACATTTGGAAGAAAGGATGGGTTGATATGTAAGGTCACTCTATCTTTGTGGAAAACCAAGTAAGAAGCTTTAGAAGATAGAGCTTGGATCTCAGAAATTTTTCTTGTGGAAGTAATGGCAACCAAGACAATTGTTTGCCGTGAAAGATATTCAAGGTCAAATGTAGCTGTCAGTTCAAAGGGAGGTTGTGTGAGAGACTGAAGCATCAAATTCAAGTCCCATGGAGGTGTAGGGTCTTTAAAAGGAAGGTTTAGAAGGAGTGTCCCTTTTAAGAAGGCCTTGCTTAATTTGTGAGACGCTATGGGTGCGCCATTCAGTCCTGTATGGTAATTTGAAATTGCTGCTAGCTGTACCCTAACGGTTGAGGTACTGGCACTGTTTTGAAAAATCTGAGCAAGAAAATCTAAAATGTGATTAATGGGAGCTGAAAAAGGGTCAATATTATGTTTCTGAGACCAAATGGCAAACCTTTTTCATTTACTATAATATGTTTTCCTTGTTGAGGGTTTATGGAAAGGCAGAATTATCCATTGGACAGGTGATGAGAGCATAGATTGTCTGTCTACTAAGGCAACTGGAGAAATCAAGCAGTCAACTGAGGTTTGGTATATCCGGATGTGACATGACCATCCGGTGAGACAGGAGGTCTGGAGCTGGATTTAGGTTTCATGGTGGTTGAACCAGGTGAGGTCACAGGAAGGGAAACCAATTTTGTCGAGGCCAGTAGAGGGCAATGAGGATCACTGTGCTCTTCAGCCTGGCAGCTTTCTGCAGACATTTTGGAATTATTGGGGTTGGTGAGAAGGCATAAAGGAGACCGGGGGACCAATAGTGAAGTAGAACATCCCTCGGTGACTGCCCCTGTGGGGGAATTAAGGCAAAGTAGCTGCTCCACTTGTTGTTTAGGGCAGAGGCAAAAAGATCACATCATGGCTGGCCCCACTGATGGAAAATCTCATCTGCTACATTCTCGTTGAAGGCCCACTCATGTGGAAGAAGAATGTACCTGCTCAGTTTGTCTGCAATCACATTGGATCTCCCTGGAATATGTGTTGCTAAAAGAAAGCGGTTGGAAGACATCTCCCACTGCCAGACTCTAAACACTTCTCAACATAATGGGTAAGATTTGGTTCCCCCCTGTTTGTTGATGTATCAGACGACTGACATGTTATTAATTTGAATTGCAATCGTCCCAGAGGGAAGAACATCTTGAAAAGCTACAACATCAAGAGCACTGCTCTTATCTCTAGGACATTTATATGCAAATTGGCCTGTTTAGGAGACCAAGTACCCTGGAGTGTCTCCCCAGATAATGCCCCCCCAAATCTATCTTGGAAGCATCCGTGGTCACTATACCACTTGGGCTGTTGGAGAATGAAGGGATTGCCGTGGAGCAGTTGATCAGACTGGATCCACTAATAGAGATCTCTCTTGCAAGTGTTGGTAATTTTTATCTGATATGACATTGACTCATGGAAGATTGACCACTGAGTAGCCAACTGTAGGCTCCACATGTAAAACCTGGCCAACAGAACTAAGCTTATCACTGCCACTATGAGGTCTAGAGTTCAGAGAACTGTGCGGGCAGAGATTTATGTGTTTTCTACAACCTTCTTGATCTGTGACCTTGTTGTTTGAACTCAATGTAGTGGAAGGGAAGCAATGGCAGTCTTTGTGTTGAGCAGTGCTCCAATAAATTCCAATATCTGAGTTGGCTGAAGTTGTGATTTGTTGTAGTTATTGTTCTTCCTAGGAGAGCAGAGATGTGGAGAACCTGATCTCTTGCATGCATGGGTGGATGCATGGTTGGAGTGGTAATGAGCCAGTTGTACAGGTAGGGAAGCACCAGGAATCCCTGCAGTCTGAAGTAAGCTGCTACTACTGCCATGAATTTGGTAAACACCCTGGCAGCTGTGGTGAGTCCAAAGGGCAGTACTCTGAATTGTTAGTGACTGGCTCCCAGCCAGAAGCATAGGTACTTTCGGATTGCCTGTTCATTTGTATGTGATAGTAGGCATCTTGAAGATCTGTCGAGCACATCCAATTGTCCTTACCCAGAAAAGGGAGAATGGACTGAACAGTGACCATCTGGAACTTCATTCATTGAACAGATTTGTTTAGATTTGTGAGATCCAGAATCGGACTCCAGTCCCCTGTCTTTTTTGGCAATAAAAAGAACCTTGAGTAAATTCTGAATCCTATCTGGTCTAGTGGGACCTCTTGGATGACTCTTTTTTTCTAGAAGCTTTCAAATCTGAATTGCTGTTTGATCCCTCTGACTGGGTGGAACATCAGGTATTTTTTTGGGAATTGTTGGTAGTAGGGAAAATGGTATTATATAACCTCTGGGTAAAATCCTCTGCACCCAAGTATCTTTTGTTAAATCTAGCCAGGCTCTCTGGTGCAGGGATAAATGTTCCCTGACTGTCTTCAGAGGTGGACAGTCAGGCCTCCATTCAGGATCACTGGTAGGGTTTATCAAAGAAAGATTCTTGTGAACACTGGTTTTGTGGGCCACCTCTGCCACAAGGGCAATAACATCCATTGGAATTTCCCTTCTCTGCCTGTGGGGGCACTTCCTCCACGTGTGTCATGGAAAAGACCTCGGGACTTTTTGAACCACATTTTCTGGCCAGTCTGCTGATTCCTGGAGAAGAAGCTTTTGGGGGTAAAAATGTATGCACACAGCAGACAAGGTTTTTCCATCCTTCTCATACCCGGACAGAGTTTCTTTCAATTTAGGGCAAAAAAGGGTAGTTCCAACAAAGGGAGCATTGATGAAATTGGACTTAAATGGCTCCTCAAAATTTCACAAGTGCATCCAGGCATGCCTCCTCATGAAAATGCCTGAATCTGCAGCTCTTGTGGTCCCTTCCACTATGTTGAAAACTAACCTCATGGAACTATTGGGTAGTGACTGTAGGGTTGCCAACTGAGAAGTTACTGAATCTTTAACTTCTGCATAGATGGTTCCTGAGAGAGAGTTTGATAATTCCTTTGTCAAATCTCTCTGAAGTCTAATAAAATGTGTCAAATAGTTCAGTGACCACAAGGCAAAGGTCGTTGAAGCAAAGACATACTTCCCCAGTCTGTCCATTGCCTGAGACTCCCTGTTGGGGGAATGTACAGTGGCACTCTCATCGACTAGTTCCTTCTTTGTGGCCACCACAAAGACCATGGCATCAACTGGAGCCACTTTCCCCCCAAGACTGTCTGTCCACAGGTGGTGCCATTATCCTGTCCGGTCTCTGAGGTATGGATTCTATGGAGTCAGGCTCCTTCCACACCCACCTAGAGATCCTGTCAACAAGTTTGTTGGTGAGCAGAGTCACCCAGGAAATAGAGGGTCCTGTACTGTAAGCTTCTAGGAGAGTGTATTCCTCTGGCATAGGGTTGGAGGAGTTGCAGCCACCTCTCTGTTTCAGGATTTGTAGGATGTCTTTAAAGGGAATATCTTCAGGAAGTGACCATGGGGACCCTTTGCCCTGTTCGAAATCTATGTCTTCAGTGACAGACTCCAGTGGGGAGTCTAGGTGCTTCCTCTTGCATGTCCTCTTCCTGGGTACTTTCTCAGTGGAATGTTCTGGGGACATCTCAGAAGAGGAGGTCAAAATTCCCTGGGAGTAAACCTGAGGTTCCAGTACAGAATGTCCTCATGGAGAAAGTTGTTGAGCCTCCAGGTTCTGAAGCATCATGGTGGATAGATAGGATCCAAGGGGGAAGGTTCTGTCAGGACTGCTGAGGCAGCAAACACTCTCTTCACAGCCTCAAAGGAGCTAGAGAGAGGCTCTGATCTGAAAAAGCAGATTTCTGAACCATCCACTCTCTCTGATCCACCGGCACCACCCCTGAGGAGGAAGTCAGACTCAAACTGTCTAGTGCTGAGTTGCCGAGAAACAGAGATGGCTCCAAAAGCTTCAGAGTCAAATGTTGCGCACCGGACTTAGCAGGCAGGCTTTGGCTCTGAGAGCTGTACGGATCCAATAAGATTGGAGGTCTCAGAGATGATGGTGGATCCAAGGATATGAGATCCTCAGATCCGAGACTGATGGATCTGGAAGACTGGCACCCTGGGACTCTATTGCTATGAATGGTGTTAGGGGATGAACTTGCAGGGGTGGTGTGGTGGAAGATCAGGTAACCTGACCCAGAGGGGGAAGGAGTTGAGGGAAAACCAATCTGCCCCTGTGCCAAGAGGATCTTCCTCACCACTCCCTTCACATCATCTTCTGTGAGACTTCTGGAAGAATGAGTAGAGTAAATGGAGGGGGATGCTGGTCTCTGCAAAAAGGTGATAGAAGCTTGTGAGGTACTGGGTCAACTGACAGAGAATATCTGGTATGAGGACAATATAGAGTCTCCAAAGGTTCTGTCTGATCCAATTATTTTGTCTGATCCTACCTGGATTGTGCCAGATCCATAATAGTTACTTTGGAAGTCATATCATTCAAGGTAGCAGTCGGATCCTGAATTCTCATTTTTTTCTGATCCGGGGTTGAGACCGGATGTTTAGAACTTCTTTTCCAGGAACAGTCTGAGGAAGAGTTTGATAAGGTGGAAGGCTTCAACTTTGGTGACTGGGATATATCTTCTCCAAAAGAGGAAGGGAGGAGACCTTTTGATATCAACTTATTTTTATGCTCTGTTAAAGCTCATGGATTAAATCCATGGCAAATCGAGGAATCTTCCTGTAGGTGTAACCAGAGATGTAGACAGAAATTTACATTTTGTACTAAAACCTAATGTTCTTGCCCCCACCACCCACCTATCCTTTTAAAAATGTACTCAACCTTCAGAATGCTACCCACCCAGATGTATAGGAAGGGGATACATTATTTTCAAATGTTAGCATTTATACCATTAAAAAAATATTTTAAAGGTGTATTCCTTTCACACAAGCATCCTTTCTGGACCTCTGTATTGTAAATATTTGTTTACACAGTTCTAAACATTATTTGCTTTTTAATCTTGAAGTTTCCAAGAGATGCTCAGAAAAAAAAAATGTACTCATTTGAGTACACTGATTATACCTAGCTATATCCTTGGGTGTAACAGACCCAAGCAGTACACACAAAGCATATGTGCATCTGAGAGCGGCAACTTATGCCCACATTTGGAGCATTTCTTGAAACCCACAGGTTTGTCAGTCATAATGCAATACCGAAGTCAACACTAATATTCTTCTTCTTTCAGCTTTTCCCGGTTAGGGGTCGCCACAGTGAATCACCTATCCGCTCATGATTGACAGGCCCCCATCCTTCCACAGAAGTCATACACATGCACGCACTTATGCCTAGGGCCAAGTTAGAGTGTCCAATCCACCTACAGTATGTCTTTGGGATGTGGGAGGAAACCAGTACACTCAGAGGAAACCCATGCGACTAGAGGGAGGACATGCAGACTACGCACAGAAGGTTGTGAGGTGGCAACGCTAACTGTTGCACCACCGTGGCCGCCCATCTAAGTCAACACTAATAATCAATAACATTTCTAAGCTAAAGGCAAACTAGAAAGTAACCTCTTTTTTTTTTTTTTTTTTTTTTTTTTTTTTTTTTTTTAACAGGGTGGAAGTAGAAAACAGAGGAATACCACCAGTGGTATGAAGGAATACAATCAGGTCGTAAGGAAAGGAAGATACTAACGATAGTATCTAGCAGTACCAAGTATGAAAAGGAAAAGAGAAGACAGCAGCAGCAGCATACGAGAAAAAAAAGCTACTTCACTCTAAAAACAGTTGAAGAGAATGCAAGACAAGGAAATATCAACACTGGTATGTATGAAAAAATGACTAAGTTGTAAGGGCAAGGGAGAAAAAATAGCAGAGATGCTAACCACAAGGCTAAAAACTAAAACTAAAGAAACTGCTTAATGGAAGGAATTATGAACAAAATCTTTACTTATCTAATATAGCTCAAGAGAAACTGGTAGACCACATCCGAAGTTAGAAGTGGCAAATGAGATCTGAGGTAATTGGGTAGGTGCATTGTGGGTAAGGGAAAAGCTTGAGAGATCTGGTGGCTGCGACCTTTAGCATCGGCCAAGTCAAATATGACAGATCGGATCTGAACCCATTCGTTGAGGATAGAATGAAGATTGACAACATCAGATCTAACTTTCCAAGACCATTTTCCTGTTATGTAGGCAGTGGCAGATTAAATATACCTTTGGCCCCAAGCTGTTTTTAATCCATGGATTCCCATGTCCTACTCACCCTTGTACCTTCTCTCATCCCCCAGAGTCTCCCCCTATCATATCCAGATTTGCCTCCTTTATTTCCTGGTAAATCACTGAGAATTAGAATTAGTCAGCAAAGCTAGACATTAGCGTTTCATACTTCTTATTCTTCAGATAACGCATGCTGATGTAAAGCCTCTTTGGATCTGAATTTTTTTTTTTTTTTCAAACCCAAATTCTTGAGCAAAGTAGTTAAGAGTTATGCAAGATCCCTCTTTTTTTCCTTGCTCCCTCTCTGTCTCTCTCATACACATGTGCACACAGACACACAATTTAATTGTTTTCTTTACTTTTCCTCCTCACTAAAATTGTCTTTTTTTATACCATGCTTAAAGAGGGACAAATACAATGATTTGCTAGTTGAATGGTTTTGTTTACCTTTTTATTGTTATTTTAATTTGCTGAACAACAAGACCACCTTTAGCGAGTATAAAAAAACGGTGGCTGTTTGCTTTTTTTCCACTGCTGCTTAATATGCTGCAGTACAGTGGACGATTTTTTTTTTTTACTGGGCAGTATCTGTACATCTGTACATTAACCCAGTTTTGGAGAATGTTCATTGTCAAGTAGTATGAATGATGGACATTCAACTAATTTTCTAAACCAGTATAAGCCCAGCCAATAAACCATCCTCAGAAAGTTTTCTCCTACCTGAAGGAGGATAACACTCAACAGGCCCAGGAAGAATTTTTTGTGACCCACTCAGTTGTTGATATTTACCTTTTAACTGACAATGATGCTTGTCTGCTTCAGATACAGTAGTAGTTTGTTCCCACAGGTGTATTAGAATGTAAATATATCAAACCATCAATTATTAATTTGTCAAAAAGATTCAAGTACTTTTTGCCTGTATTTGAAGAGTTGTTTGTACTCAGCAAAGGTATATCAGGTTAGAGAGGGCTGGATCTTTTGTGACACAAAAAGTTAGTACAGATAGCAGTGGAGGAACCTGTAACAGACTGAGTAAAGAGAGAGGACTGCTAGTCTGTCTTGATAACTGTTTTGTGGTCATTGATATTTTTAATTAAGAATCTTTGAGGTCACTTAAGTTGAGTATGTTATACCAGGTACATGCCAAAAGGAGCATTATATTTGATAATAGATCTGATGAAAAATGCTTAAGGGGGAGGACTAAGACAGCTTTGGATTTTGAGGAAAAAGCCTTGTACATTTCTTGGGTCAGGTAAAAGGATTTCCTAAGTACTGTGGAGACATGATGTTCATAAATTAATGACTTATCAACAATGGCGCCCAGATATCTGATTACAGTGTCCATTTGGAGGAGTGTTTCATCTATGTGGTATAATGCAGAAATGTTTTGTTTACCAAATTTGAATACAGCAGTACATTTTTTTTTGCATTTAGTTTGAGACTGTTCCTCTTTCACCACTCTTGAAGTTGTGTAACCATTGCCAGAGCAATTGTAAATCAGTGGGGTAATGAATAACAATACCCAGTTTGCACTCATCTGCAAACCTCATTGACTGCAGGCCAGAGATATCAGCTTTAAGGTACAATATGTAACTGACAAATAGGAGAGGGCTTGGCATTGAGCCCTGTGGGACTTCATTGGTAAATTTTAAACTTTCACAAGTGAAACTTACATCTCTAACTATAAGGATTCTAACAGTGAAACAGCTAGCTAGTAAACATAACATTACAATTTATTTTCAGTTACATGTTTACCTGTAATACCTTCATGGGGAATAGTATCAGTTGCTTTGAATGGGTTGAGATAAACTGTTGCTACTCTTCAGCCACTATTCACTCATCATCATCATCTTTCGGCTTTTCCCGTTAGGGGTCACCACAGCGGATCATCTCTTTCCATTTCTTCCTATCCTCTGCATCTTGCTCTGTCACACCAACCGCCTGCATGTCCTTTCTCACCACGTCCATAAACCTTATCTTACGCCTTCCTCTTTTCCTCTTACCTTGCAGCTCCATCCTTAACATCTTTTTCCCAATATACCCATCATCCCTCCTCAGCACATGTCCAAACCAACGCAATCTTGTCTCTCTTGCTTTGTCTCCAAACTGTGCTGAGCTGACCCTCTAATATACTGATTCCTAATCCTATCCATCCTAGTCACACCGAGTGCAAATCTTAACATCTTTAACTCTGCCACTCCCATCTCTGACTCCTGCCTTTTTGTCAATGCCACTGTCTCCAACCCATGTAACATAGCTGGTCTCGCTACCATCTTGTAGACCTTCTCTTTCACTCTTATTGGTACCCGTTTGTCACAAATCACTCCTGACGCTCTTCTCCACCCATTCCACCCTGCCTGTACTCTCTTCTTCACCTCTCTTCCACATTCACCATTACTCTGAACTGTTGATCCCAAGTACTTAAACTCGTCCACCTTTACCAACTCTACTCCCTGCATCCTCACCATTCCTCTACCCTCCCTCTCATTTACACACATATATTCTGTCTTAGCCCTGCTGACCTTCATTCCTCTGCTCTCTAGAGCATATCTCCACCTCTCCAGAGTCTCCTCAACCTGATTTCTACTCTCACTACAGATCACAATGTCATCTGCAAACATCATAGTCCATGGGGCCTCCTGTCTGATCTCATCTGTCAACCTGTCCATCACCACTGCAAATAAGAAAGGACTCAGAGCTGATCCTTGATGTAATCCCACCTCCACCTTAAACGGATCTGTCACTCCCACTGCAGTCCTCACCACTGTCACACTACCCTCGTACATATCCTGTACCACTCTTACATACTTCTCTGTCACTCCCGACTTCCTCATACAATACCACAACTCTTCTCTAGGCACCCTGTCATATGCTTTCTCCAGGTCTACAAAGACACAATGCAACTCCTTCTGACCTTCTCTGTATTTTTCCAATAACACTCTCAGAGCAAACATTGCATCTGTAGTGCTCTTTCCTGGCATGAAACCATACTGCTGATCACTAATCATCACCTCCCTTCTTAACCTAGATTCTACTACTCTTTCCCATAACTTCAAGCTGTGACTGATCAATTTTATCACTCTGTAGTTACTGCAGCTCTGCACATCACCCTTATTCTTAAAGATAGGTACCAAAACACTTTTTCTCCACTCCTCAGGCATCCTCTGACTTTCCAAAATTTCATTAAACAATCTAGTTAAAAATTCCACTGCCATTTCTCCTAAGCACCTCCATGCTTCCATTGGTATGTCATCTGGGCCAACAGCCTTTCCATTCTTCAACCTCTTCATAGCTGTCCTTACTTCCTCCTTGCTAATCTGTTTCACTTCCTGATTCACTATCCCCACATCATCCAACCTTCTCTCTCTCTCATTCTCTTCATTCATCAGCCTCTCAAAATACTCTTTCCATCTACTCAACACACTCTCCTCTCTTGTGAGTACCTTTCCCTCACTATCCTTTATCACCCTTACTTGCTGCACATCTTTCCCAGCTCTGTCCCTCTGTCTAGCTAATCGGTACAGGTCCTTTTCTCCCTCTTTAGTGTCCAATCTCTCATACAACTCTCCATACGCCTTATCCTTAGCTTTCACCACCTGTCTCTTTGCCGTGCGCCTCATCTCCTTATATTCATGTCTACTTTCTTCATCTCTTTGACAATCCCACTTCTTCTTCACCAGCCTCTTCCTCTGTATACTCTTCTGTACTTCCTCATTCCACCACCAAGTCTCCTTGTCCTCCTTCCTCTGTCCAGGTGTCAAACCAAGCACCTTTCTAGCAGTCTCCCTTACTAGTTCTGCTGTAGTTACCCAGCTATTCGGTAACTCTCCACTGCCTCCCAGTGCCTGTCTTAACTCTTATCTAAACTCCACTTCACAATCACCCTTTTTTAACTTCCACCATTTAATCCTTTGCACTGCTTTCACACTCCTCCTCCTCTTCTTGATCACCAACGTCATCCTACAGAACATCATTCTATGCTGCTTAACTACACTTTCCCCTGCCACCACTTTACAGTCTCCAATCTCCTTCACACTGGCCCTCCTACATAGGATATAATCCACCTGTGTGCATCTTCCCCCACTCTTGTACGTCACCCTATGCTCCTCCCTCTTCTTAAAATACGTATTCACCACAGCCATGTCCATCCTTTTTGCAAAATCCACAATCTGACCTTCTGCATTCCTCTCCTTAACACCATACCTACCCATCACCTCCTCATCCCCTCTGTTCACTTCACCAACATGCCCATTAAAATCCACTCCAATCACTAGTCTTTCACCCTTGGGTACACTCTCCAAAACTTCATCCAACTCACTCCAAAATTTCTCTTTCTCATCCATCGCACACCCAACTTGTGGAGCATATGCACTAACAACATTCATCATTACACCATCAATTTCGAGCTTCATAAACATCACTCTGTCAGACACTCTCTTCATGTCTAAAACACTCTTGGCATATTGTTCCTTTAGTATAACCCCTACCCCATTTCTCCTGCCGTCCACACCATGATAGAACAATTTGAACCCATTTCCTAAACACCTGGCCTTACTTCCCTTCCATCTGGTCTCTTGTACGCACAATATATCAACCTTCCTTCTCTCCATCATATCAGCTAGCTCTCTTCCTATACCAGTCATACTGCCAACATTCAAAGTTCCTACCCTCACTGCTACACTCCTAACCTTCCATCTCTCTTCCTGCCTTCGGGCATGCCTTCGCCCTCCTCTTCTCCTTCGGCCAACAGTAGCCCAATTTCCACCAGCACCCTGTTGGCTAACAGTACTGGTGGCGGTCGTTGTTAACCCGAGCCTCGACCGATCCGGTATGGAAATATGAAATTTTTGCGCCATAAGTGTTGTGGCAGAATGTTTACACCAGATGCCCTTCCTGACGCAATCCTCCCCATTTATCCGGGCTTGGGACCGGCACAAAGAAATGCACTGGCTTGTGCATTCCCAGTGGCTGGGTTTCAGCCACTATTCACTACTTCAGCAAATTTTTCACAGAAGTTAATCATGTTACGGAGGTAGGACCCACCTTTGACAATGCCAGTTTGATATAACACCAGATATAAGAGGTTATAAATGCCTAAATGTATGAAGTCAGAAATTATATATTCATTAATTTTACATATGAGGCTTGTGAGGCTGGTGGGTATATAGTTTCCAGTATTAGTGGTTGGCCCACCTTTATGGTAAGACTTTATGATGGCCATTTCCCACGTTTTGGGATTGTAACTGATGGTGAGGCTTAGGTTAAGGAGGTTAAGTAGGTGTTCGTATAGGCCATTTGTGGCACTGATAATCAGGCAACCTACTATGTTAGTCTTAGATTTTGAGAGAACTTGCTCCTTATTGATTATTTGGGGACAGATGGGACTGAAGAATATGAGGAATAATTATGACTGGGGGGTAAAACTGGCACTGAATTTGTCAGCTACAAATATTGACTATTACCCTAGGGGTGAATGTGTAGTGGATATGCCCATAAGAATATTAAGTTTTAGTTCTTATCTTCCTAAGTTAAATAAGGATTTAGGGTTACTCTTGGTTCCAGAAACTATTTTAATTATTATTCAGCCTTAAGATTTCCAATGGCACCCTTAAAGTTTTTACCAGCTAGCTAACTGATAATATAAGGTGGGTTGAATCTTAATATTCATTGAGTAAGTTTTCCTCTTGTCAAATAATTTATTTATTTATATAGGTATTCCACCATAGCTTTTTGTTTTACTTTACTGTATATTTGGTGTGGATAGGTACTGCCCTACTCTTACAACCATTTACATTTGTGAGCAGAAATCAGAGGAGCAGCAGTTCTGACAATGGGGGTCAGTCGGGGGCAGGTGGGAATACAGATGGATTTACTGAGGTCAAAAGACATGAAGTAGGTGGATCTGACACTCTAAATTGGTCATAGGTGTGAGTGTGCATGTGTGTGTGCTATGGAAGAAAAAAACCCTCAAGGTGTGAACCCTGGATCTGGATGATTGTTACTGGTGAATTGATACTCTGTTGCCATACGCAGAAATGGGTAAAAGTGTGATGGATGAATGGATGAATTTAGTAGCTATAGAAGTTTAGCTTTTGAGAAATCCCAAACCACTGAGAATTTACTGGGGAAATACCACCTGTTTTAAAGGAAAATATTACAGATTTCATGAGGAACAGTGATATACAAGGAGCTATGTAAGAAGGGGCCACATTAGTATGCACAAAATCAAGGGTACTGGGGCTCTTGTAGGAAAGTACAAGGGAGTTTGCATTATAAAGTCAAGAAAGCAATGAGTATTCCAGTAATGAGTGGTTATAGGTCAGTTAATTTATAGACAGATAATTGAAGTGACCCCAAAAAAAAACTGTTTGGATTTTTCGGAATTTTCAGCTAAGGTATTAAGATAGCTACCATGTTCCGTAGATGACATGTAGATGATCTATAGCTAGGTATGAAGTGGCAGTTAACCTTGTTTAGGGCAATTTGGACTTCTAAGAGTTCAAAGTTTGTGTTATAAGGAATCTGTCAGGAGATAATGGAGTCATTGTCAAAAGTTGATACTCCCCTTCTATTGCTAGTAGGTCTGAAGGAATTATTGGAGATAAAGCAGATATGAATGCATTGAGTTGCTGGAGGACCTTGACTTCAGGCATTTTTGTAAGATTCTCAGAGTTGAGTAGAGACACCTTAATATGTTGCAAATAAGGATTGTCTGGGTTGAGATGTGCATTAGATTAATTCTTCCAAAAGACTGTAGGATGAGCAAAAGTTTTACTCAGAATGTGAAAATCCTAGTACAAGAGGTGCAGTCATTTCTTGGATAAACAGAATGGTTTTCAGCCAACTCATCATGTAATGAGATATACTGGCCTCTCCAAAAATGAGAACAGCTACATGGTCAATTACTGAAATCAAATGTCTTGTCTTTGTTGCATGGCATCATTATAGGTGATGGCAGACTAGTGCTCTAAGCACATATGTTTCCTGCTTCAGATGTATACACAACAATAACCCTCTCATCCTTCTGCATGTCCCACTAGATAGAGTACATAAGGCTATTCACCCTTCCCACATGAGCTACTACATGGTTGCAATCTCATTTGCCAGACTGGATGGATTTGATAGCACTTGTGATGTCCTGGATTCTTGTTCCAAAAAGAAAGCTACTCATTACTCAGTTCTCATCCTGCCCAGTGAGTGTAGTATTGGTAGTCTGAGAAAAGAACCTGTTACCAAAACATGACCTTGGATGGACACAGACTCAGTAAACCATAATGGTTTGGAATGAGCACCACTGTGACTGCTAAGGGTATGTGCAGTGGCTGTTGAAGGGGTCTACATTACTTAATCAAAGTTTAATTTCCACAAATACTTAACCATCAACCTTTTTATATCGAACATCCATTCATCAAATATTCACATCAGTGAATGGTTTTCATAGGGAAGGGAATTACTTGTCCACCACATAGCTCATCACACATACTACATTATTTTAAAACCACCAAAGTGGGAGGCTATGCTCCCACACCCCTTGACTTATATATACCAACTCTAAGATTGTACTACAGCGGGGAAAAGGGCAAATTTCTAATAATGGCCAACTAACTCCTTCCCTTAGAAAATCATTTGCTGATGTGAACATTCAATGAATGGATGTTTGATGTAAAGGGGTCGATGATTAGGTATGTTCGCAGAAATAAAACTTCAGTGAAGTAATACAGATCCTGTTAAAGTACATGGTGAAAGTGAGGTTGTTGCTGCTGTTTGATTTAATAGCTGAGATTTCTTAATCCTTCTTCTAAGAAGCATAAGTAGTGTTTTCTTAACAATCTGAAAGTAAGTATATGTTTTGGAGTTGATCTGTGATATGAGTGAGTGCATGTGGTACTTAGCAAATGTGCTTTCATGTGAGAAGGTATCCCCAAGCTCAATACATGTTTATACTTACCACAGCCTGAATCAGTATGAGGCAGCAGTAAAGGTTTTTGCTATGCATAAGACAGTTGCTGCATTGCCTTGAAATACTAAGTAGTAACAGGTTGGTCACAGAAGGGGCAAAAGCTGATTAAGATTCCATATTGACCAGTGCAGTCTAACAGGTATAAGGCATTTGGTTAGAGTAAATCCCTTTGTGGTATCTCATAGTGCTATACCTGTAATTGGTATAAATTCATAACAGATTAGGATAATGTAAAGGTAGGGAATCTGGGTATGGCACCAGGAAAGTCAAGCTATCACTGGTAGTGTTCCAAAAGATGGTGTGATGACTCTTATGATGTCAAGTGTATTAGAACAATGATAAGCTAACCTGATGTCAGAGATAGGGACAGTAGGTGCCCTTAATAGGTCAGGAGTATTTTGAGTGCAGATAGTAAATCAAGTGTAACAGATGAGAAGAGCAATAATCATAATTGCAAAAGAACAGTTAAGTCATGTTCATGGATAGACAGTATACCACTGTAATAAAGACAAAACGAAGAAGTGTGCCAACCAAAGTGTAACCACAAAGCATGAATAAAAGCACCACAATACAAGGACAGTCCGGACAACAACCAGGCTCAAGATAACCGTTTATTCCACAAAAAATTAACGCTTAACTTTTTCACCACATTTTTGTCTTGAACGTCATCAGATAAAGTCGGTTAAAACCTTACCATTTATATAAAATAAATGACCCAATCAAACCCTTAATTCCATTAGCAATTGTAATCAATCAACAGTGCAATTGTAATCAATCAATAGTAAGCACAATGAATGCAAAATGTTTTCTCTTAGGTTAAAAAACATAGGTTCATAGGTAGGTACTAGGCTATCTGCCCGAAGGCATTTATAAGCCTAGTCGGAATGTGTTGGCTTTCGCCGCCCCCCTTAGATTAGTTCCCTGTACCTACATTTCAATACTGAATAATTATGAGACAAAAACCTGGTTTTGTATTGTTTTATGAGGTGAAATATTGTTTAATTTTTCATTGACATTTATAATTATAATAACGTTTTTGTCCTCTAGATGGAAGAATTGCTGCAAATGTAATTTTTAATGAATACAATTTTCAGGTTTTAACTTGATTATTAAGGATTAGTATTTTTTATTTGTTATTGGCATCTATAATTATGATTGGCTTTATTTATTGAAATGGATTTTAACCTAAGAGAATGCTTTTTGCATTTTGTGCTTACTATTGATTGATTACAATTGCTAATTGAATTAAGGGTTTGACTGGGTGATTTATTTTAAATAAATGTAGGGTTTTAACTGACTGTTTATCTGATGAAGTTCAAGAAGAAAAAGTGGTGAGAAAGTCAAGTGTTAATTTTTTGTGGAATAAACGGTTAGCTGGAGCCTGGTTGTTGTCCAGACTGCCCTTGTATTGTGGTGCTTTTATTCATGCTTTGCAATATACTACTGTGTTTGCTAAATCACGCTTGTGGATGTATAGTATACCACTGTGTTTTGCTATGCAGTGAAAGCCAAGAATGTGATATAGCAGTAAAAGTAAGGCCAAACTTAGCACAAATTTAACACAAGTGTCAGCATTAATCAGAAGTACAGCAGTTACACCACTTCATTGATGGTTTGGATACCACTGGAATGGCTATGTAATGAACACTAAAAAAGCAGGGATAATCAGAAGTGTAACAGAACACAGATCAATCAGGTATAGCTTGGAACACCATTGGGATGTTTATGTATCATACACTAAATTTAACAGCAATAATCAAAAGTACAGTGTATCCTAAATTTAGCAGTGCTAATGAGAAGTGCACAAAACACAATAATTTCCCTTTCAAGAATGGCCCAGATGCAAGTGAGTTGCACAGTTCACAATGGCCAGAGAAGTATACACACACTAGTAATGTTGGCTGAAATGAGAATTAAAGTGAAAAGCAGTGACAATAATCAATAATTATTAACAAGTGAAAAGCAATTATGATAATAATGATAATCTAGCAACAATCGTGTACTGAATAATCGTACCTGCACTGTAGCCATACATTACAGAATGCAAGAGAAAACAAAGTGTGCAATATATAATAACTGTTTTTATTTCTCACAGCTGACCATTGGATGCTACTGGAGGTCTCATCATCCACCTGGTAGACCATGCATCCCTTACCTCCCCTGAACTTTTTCCAAGCTATGCGCAAGGTCAGTGCCGAGTTTGAGGCTCCTGAGACAGTGTCATATTGCTTCCAAGGAGTATTTTCTGCTTATGGCTTAACTCCTAACAATTTGGCTATTTAGACACTTACCCTGCAATCTTTAGCCTGGGGGGTTCTATGAACTTAGGTCTATAGATTGCTTTTTGCAGCATTTGCTGCTCAGTTTCTCCTGAGTGTGATTTTCTACAAGAACTAACTACTTCACATTACCTGTGACCACTCCCACTCCCCCCCCCCCTCCAATATTGTCCCAGCAAAGTTTTTCTAAACCCCTGGAGCCATCCTGGCTTACTCACAGCAGCTGCCAATTCCCTTCAGCTCGTGGTGTAATCTCATTGTAAGTGTTATATTGCAGCTAAGGTCTCTACAAACTCAGTTGTTCTATTGCTTTGATACTGTCAGCATTGCTACTGTTGCAGAACTGGTCTCCTATTTATACAAGTTGTAGACAAAGTGTTATAATGTATCATTTTCAAGTCTGACTTGGTGCTTAGTGTGTTTAGTGTTGCTAGCACTTACAGATGCTATAGTATCAAACTGGGTTGCTACTCCTCATCACTTTTGTTTAGTACATACTTTTTAGTTAAAATAGATGCTAAGCAGTGTGACTGAGTGTTCTGCGATTCAGTTTGAAAGAAAGCATAACTTAAATACAGAACACCATATTGCAGTTAAAAGTCCTGTTTTGCTGCCAAGTCAGAGCGATCCTTAGTTGTTTTAACTGCTGTACCATGAGAAATATTATAGCAATGTAGATATGTAAATATCTATGTTGTGATAGTTAAGTACTATTATATACAATTGCTGTGATAGTTTACTACTGCTGTACCTGTGATAGAACTGTCTCTTTAACTTCATGGGCTACCTAAATTATCTGGTACATAACACTAAGTAAGGTGCTTTTTTTATGTCAAGGGCATTATATGCAAATGCATAACAGTTGCCTGAGCCTTTTTTACTAAACACTTTGTACCTGTGTAAATAGTGTAATGTGCTGCTACTCTTTAACCTAATACCCTTCCTGCCTGGGTGATAATTTATTATTTCAGTTACTTTTTACAACACTTCTCTCTCATTCCCCTTTCAGAGACCTTAACGTAATAATTCTTTTTGTCTCCATCTTTTCATTTAGTGACCACGGTCCCTGCAAACGGGTTCTCTCTCAGTTCCCCACTTGCTGAAACCTTGGCCATTGGCCGCATCGGCAGTGAAGAAACCAGCCACAAGGACTCAAGGGCTTTAAAAAGAAAATAAGTTACTGTAGGTGTATAGCTCTTAACCTGCTACTGTAGAAAGTACCTGGTCTAAAGCAGAAATAACTGGCTCTACCCATGGCTTGGGACAGCAGCTGCTCCCCCACCCCCATCAGCTGTAAATACATTCCTCAGTTAACTTTTTCTTTTTAGTTATCAGTAAACCAAGATAAAGCTCTAGGCAAAAAAGTAACCCAGTAGATACACTGGGATTGCTCACTTGTAAAATAGAGGCAAAAAGGTACTTATTGCCACTTTTTGTCTGCTTCAAACTAGGTATCTACCCAGAAAGGACACAGCTGAAATCAGGTCTATAGATTGTTTTTCCCTACTAGATTCTAATAACTCCTAACAATTTAGATTGTTTTTCCCTACTAGATACTAATAACTCGTAACAATTTGGCTATTTAGACACTTACCCTGCAATCTTTAGCCTGGGGGGTTCTAGCCCGCTCTGTTCGCTATGCTCACTTTGCCCCCTCCCTACCCCCTATTCCCACCCACCCCCAGTACATCTACATTTATTGTTAGCCTTAACCCCACCCCTAATTACCACCAATTAGGCTACACCACTGGTCACCCCATCCCCCTACATCCAAAACAATCATGCTACTACCTAATATAATAACAATTCTAACCTGCATATTTATAGCTCACATTACATCCTACCAAGGCTCCACAGTCACATGCCCCAACAACTTCCACTGAACTCTCTCAACACCCTCCCTCAAACATTTACACTATAACTACACAACCCCTTCCACCAAAAACATCCTCCCAATACACACACCTCATTACCAAGGGCTTCATATGCAAATGCATAACAGTTGCCTGAGCCTTTTGTACTAAACACTTTGTACCTTTGTAAATAGTGTAACATGCTGCTAATCTTTAATGCAATACCCTTCCTGCCTGGATGATAATTTATTATTTCATTTACTTTTTACAGCACTTCTCTCTCATTCCCCTTTCAGAGACCTCAACATAATAACTCTTTTTGTTTCCATCTTTTCATTTAGTGACTACAGTCCCTGTGAATGGGTTCTCTCTCAGTCCCCCATTTGCTGAATCCTTGGGCATTGGCCGCATCTGCAGTGAAGAAACCAGCCACAAGGACTTAGGGCTTTACAAAGAAAATAAGTTACTGTAGACGTATAGCTACATTTCCCTCTTAGCCTGCTACTGTAGAAAGTACCTGGTCTAAAGCAGAAATAACTGGCTCTACCCACGGCTTGGGACAGCAGCTGCTCCCCCACCCACATCAACTGTAAATACATTCCCCAGTTAACTTTTTCTTTTTAGTTATCAGTAAACCAAGATAAAGCTCTAGGCGAAAAAAAGTAACCCAGTAGCTACACTGGAATTGCCCACTTGTAAAATAGAGGCAAAAAGGTACTTAAACTGCCACTTTTTGTCTGCTTCAAACTAGGTATCTACCCAGAAAGGACACAGCTGAAATCAGGTCTATAGATTGTTTTTCCCTACTAGATTCTAATAACTCCTAACAATTTAGATTGTTTTTCCCTACTAGATACTAATAGCTCGTAACAACTTGGCCATTTAGACACTTACCCTGCAATCTTTAGCCTGGGTGGTTCCAGCCCACTTTGTTCACTACGTTCACTTTGCTCCCCTCCCTGTTCCCTATTCCCACCCCCCAGTACATCTACATTTATTGTTAGCCTTAACCCCACCCCTAATTACCACAAATTAGGCTACAACACTGGTCACCCCCTCCCCCTACATCCAACACAATCATGCTACTACCTAATATAATAACAATCCTAACCTGCGTAGTTCTAGCTCACATTACATCCTACCAAGGCTCCACAGTCACATGTCCCAACAACTTCCACTGTACATTCTCAACACCCTCCCTCAAACATTTACACTATAACTACACAACCCCTGCCACCAAAAACATCCTCACAATACACACACACCATTACCAAACACCTAACACACTTAAAAATAAAATATCCCTAAGATACCATAAGCAATTTACTATGTATATAAAACATATTCTAAACACCATCTATAAACTAGCCCTCGCTGGAGACATCCATCTAAACCCTGGTCCTCCCAAATCCAACCCAACCACAAACCCTAGTCCAAGCAACCCCCACACAACTCAACTCCTAGCCAACAAGAAAACAACAGACCTACTTATAATGTCCCTAAACATCAGAAGCATATGCAATAAAATCCAAGAACTACATGCCAACATAAGCATATATTCCCCAGATATTCTCTTCCTAAAGAAACCTGGCTCAAACCTCACATCAAAAGTGTGGAAATACTTCCACCTGAATACAACATCCTTCGCATAGACAGATTGTCCAAAAAAGGAGGTGGTGTAGCATTGATATTTAAACACCACCTCAATATTCAACTCCTGAACTCATCTGCTCCTCACCACAACAATGAAGAAATCCTTTATGCCAATCTCAAACTAAACCCCTATAAAAAAATCAATATCATAGGATGCTATTTCCCACCAGAGCAAAATATTACACCCCTAGAAAATCTCCTGAGCTGGGCTACTCTGTCTGTACCCCAGGAAGCCATCATTCTCGGTGACTTTAACATCAACTGGCTATCCTGTAATAACAATATCCCAACCATTCACCTTAATCTCCATGGGTTCACTCAACTCATCAAATCCCCTACCCGAATCAACAAAACCCCTAACAATCATACCTTACTTGACTGGATCCTAGTCAACAAAGGCCATCACTCTTACCTAGCAGGCTGCTTACCTGACAGTCTTAGTGACAACTCCTCCACTTTCCTAATTCGGCACCACACACACAGTCTCAAGTCCATTATCCACAGGCAAATACAGAACAAGTCCAACTTCAACCCCAACTCCTTCATCTCCTCCCTGCAAAAAATTAACTGGTCACCACTAAAATGCCTCAACCTAGATGAGGCTGTCCACTTCTTCAACAGTACCTTCCTCTCCATCCTAAACACCCATGCTCCTGTAAGAAATGCCAAAGTCAGATCCAGGCATGCCCCATGGTTACAAAAGTCCACCAGAACCCTAATGAAATCCAGAGAGAAGGCCTGGGAGCACTGGCGACTAACAAAAAATAACTCAGATAGGCAATCATTCCTTGAACTGTGCAATAAAGCCAAAAAGCATATAAAATTAGACAAATTCCACTTCTATAAATCCACCCTAAACTCTGCCAACCACAACTATAAGGAATTCTGGTCCACTATGAACACTATCCTCCACCCAGGGAAGGTTGATACCTCCCAGCCATCCATTCCCCCCTCCTCCAGCAGTATTGCTGAATCCTTCAACAAACACTTCACTGAAACTATAACATCTCTAAACAAACACTTCCCTACAACAGCCCCCAACTCCTAACCCTAAACCCCCACTCCTCTTTTCTTCTTCACTTCAGTACCTACCTCCAACATAAAAAGACTTTTGTCAAAACTTAAACCCACCAAACTTGCAGCTGACAACCTCACCTTTGAATACTTGAAAACTGCAGCTGATACACTAGCCTACCCAATTTCAATTCTAAGCAACCATTCCATAACAGAAGGCTATGTTCCCTCAATATGGAAAATATCCCACATCATTCCCCTCCACAAAGGCACCCCCTCCACTGACCTGTCCAATTACCGCCCCATTGCTATCCTCTCCCCTCTCTCCAAGATAGTTGAAAAATGTATCAACACCCAGGTCTCCAACTACCTCCTAGCTAATAATCTCCTCTCCAAAACCCAACATGGTTTCATGCCATATCACAGCACTACCTCCGCTCTGCTCTCCTTCACCAACACTATACTTCATCACAAAAACAATGGCCACTTCTCTACTGCCATATTTCTAGATCTCTCAAAGGCCTTTGACATGGTATCTCATGAGATACTACTCTCTACTCTCTCCAACCTCTCCTTCTCACAATCAGCCTGCAACTGTGGTTCCACAGCTATCTACACGGACACCAGCAATCAGTAATCTGGGATGGTAACCTATCACCTTGCCTCCCTGTTACTCTCGGAGTTCCCCAAGGGTCTATCCTTGTCCCACTGCTATTCTCACTTTTCACTAACAACCTACATACTGCCACCACACAGGCATCTCTTATACAGTACACAGATGACTCTACTCTCATCTGCTCTGCCCCCACTCTACCAGAACTACAACAAATCACACAGGAATCATTCTCTTCTGTAGAAAGCTGGCTATCCAATGCTCAGCTCCTTCTCAACCCAAGTAAGACAAAACTTCTCCTGTTCCAACCTTCCAAAGCCACCCAAAACACCCCCGACTTCAACATTCTTGCCAAAGACAATACCATCATCTCTCCATCAGAGCACACAAAATTACTCAGTGTGGGAATCGACAACAAACTTAGATTTGACACCCACATATCTTTCACAATAGAAAAAGTTCACAAGAAACTTCCAATTCCTAACCAAGGTAGCTAGAATCTCCATCGCTAATTCCCAGCTAATCTCCACCCTACTCTATGCATCCCCCATACTTACCAACCTCAGACAGACAGACCTACACAAGCTGGATGCTTGTTACAATAAAATTGCTAAATTTGCCACTGGAACCTCCTACCACAGCCATCATTGTATCTCCCTTAAAGAAATAAACTGGTTAGAACTCCCACAACTCCTTCACTTTAATCAACTCACCCTCGCTCATAAACTTATTAACCACCCCCTTAACATCCCTTCCCTTCAAACCCTTCTCCAACCCTATCACTCCACTATGCCCTTAAGACAAGCAACAAAAATCAACTCATTGTTATCAAACCCAAAAACACAGCAGGAGAAGCCATATTTTCATGTACCATATCTAAACTTTGGAACAATTTTCCATCCTGTATAACTACTCTACCTTCCAGCAAACTTTTCAAGACTGCACTCAAATTCCAATTAAATTTGCACTGGCTTTGTCCTTGTTCTAATCCAAACTGGCATCCCCATCCTTACCTCCCCCCACCTAGACTCTTAACCTAACTATACTACCACCACTACTAGCCACAGTCAGAATTAGCTAGTTGTCTTTACATACTTTAAAATCTTGTCTGACAACTTTGTTACTAATATTATAAATGACAAGAAACTATCTTAACTTGCAACATTTACTGTATATACTGTTGATAATCAATATCTTGTTATTGTATTAAAGCCAACAACCTGTAATGTTGTTTACTATTGCTGCAGCTTTGTATCTCTATTTATCATGTACATGATGTGGAGCTTTTCTCCCCGAGCATCCGCTGAAAAAGGACCTGCATCCAGTAAGAATTTCCCAGTAAACAAATGTAAATAAATAAATAATAATAAATAATTATATCCTACTATCTCTCCCTGCTTGCATATAACATCTAGGAATGGATACGCAATGGAGACATGCTGGTATATAGTCCCCCCTGCATGTCTGTACCCTACACGAGGGACCAACCACAAGGTCCATTTTTTTCCCTGCCAGCATCTCAGAAGCCCAAGCTATTAATTGAACTTGGGTTGCCTGTATCATAACTGTGGTTTTATCCCCACTACACCGTGGCACTGGCTACAGTATGTAACAAGTATGGACAGTACAACTTACCTTGTATGCCACCAAGGGAAGAAGGAAGGAAGTATTATGCTGGTAGACAACACTGTGCATATTGAGTAAGCTGATGCACATTGTGCAGTGTGGAGCAGTCCAGATGAAATGAACTTCAAGCCACATAATGCTGCGGATTTCCAATGCAAACAGTCCCAGCTTTAGCTAGTCTGGTGCTATTTCTTTAAAAAAAAGCCTAAAGCACAAATGGCTAGCACTATGTAGAGATATAACCTTCTTTTTTATGTTCCTTGTCCTCTTATCCCATGTGAAAACTGCAAGAAAATACCCAACCAAGCTAGAGTTTTCAATATGTGATACCTTAAACCTCCTGTGATGGAGGCCTATGGGATATATACAAATCACTCCTTAAGGACATCAGGTATTTCAGCTACATGGCTTCTGAATGCTTATGACTTTTTACTTTTTGAGTCTTTATGGGCACATTCAGGCCAATAAAGTCAAACCCACTAGCTGTGGGCATGCATGTTTCGGCCATTTTAGTGACTTCATCAGCACAGCATAAATGGATTGTTTGGCTATACTTTACAAACACAAGGCTTTAAACCCACCTGGTGTCTATAAACATCAAAGTGCTTGCAGAAACATGTTGATTAAGGTATCACACTGAAAACTTTTTTCTTGCAGTTTTTATTAAATGGTTTGTCTGAGTGACCTTTTTACCCATATCCAATGAAACTATATAGTCCTATTGCCCCATCTTAAGGCATCAGAAACAACAGCTGGGATTATGGCCATTATTCTTTAGGGGGGTTAGGAAATTTCATAAACTATTACTACTTTTCCTTAATTAGCTAGCCAGCATTATGCAGTGCCTCCTATGCCAGTTTCCTATATGGGACACATGCTTTTATACACCTATAGTGCTCAGCTAGAGTGTGAATACTCCTTAACAACTGAGTTCATGCACTGTATTCTAATAAATGGGAATCAGGACACTTTATTATAGAAATGGTCAGTGAATGCTCACTATCAAGTCCCACTGCTTGAAGGTACCATTGGTCAAGTACTGCTGGAGATCAAGTCACCTGATCACTAGTAGTCCTTTTATAATTCTAGGAGGCAGAATGCATAGCCGTCTTAGCGTTCATGCAAACATGGAGTAGAAGAGAACAGTCAGGATAGTATAATCCACTTTTCCCTTCCTCTCTCTCTCTCTTTCTAACTTGGGGTTATATATAAGCAGCAGTGTGTGAGAGTTATTTGTTAGCTGGGTAGGTAGGTTGTCCAGACTCCATTTTTGGCTATGCCCCAGGCCAAGAGGAGAAGTTGAAAGTATAGAATAATGACAGCAGATGTGGTATTCATTGTGGATCATACTAAAAACGAGGTACATAATGAGCACTATTACATTTCTTCTGAAGACTCGGACAATTCAGTATGACAGTGCCTATTGGTGATGGATAGTATTTGAAGGGAGATTCCCTGTAAAATTTGCAGGTATTATTTTTTATTTTATGTATATATATATATATATATATATATATATATATATATATATATATTTTTTTTTTTTACCAAGTAGAGCACTGATCAAAGTATGACCAATTATTGGCTCAGCCCTGGCTACAGGCAAAACTGTAACAATCAGAAATTTTCGACTCTGTCATTGTCCATGTGGGTGTGAATGACCTGAGATGCACCTCCCTGGACTACATGAAAAGAGACATGGTGGAGCACTTGGATTATGTGGCCCAGGCAGGTATGACCCTAGCCCTGAGCAGTATCCTACCATCACCCAGAATGATACCACAGTACAAACAAAAAATAATTGACTTAAACAATTGGCTACGTTTCTGGTGTCATTCTAAGGGGATCCAGTATCTGCTTGGGGATGACATGACTGATAGACCTCAGTGCTTTGCCAGAGATGGCCTGCATCTGTCACCCCCTGGGCCTCCAGGTATTGGCTAAGGCTCTTGCCACCCTTATAGTGCCCTTTTTAGATGGTGTTCCAAAGACAAAATTACCACCGTAACAGCTATAAATAAATGCAATCTGAGGGTCATGCTGCTTAATGCTAGAAGTCTAAATCTCAAGATTCACTCGCTCGAAGCACTCCTCAAAATGGAGAACATTGACATTTGTGCTGTAACAGAGATGTGGTTTAAAGTGGCAGAAAGCACCCCTGCGCTACCAGGCTATAACTCATTCCACACTTTTCAGCCCCGAAAGATGGACTGTAGCACCAAAGGCGATAGTGTCTCCATATTCATAAAGGATATGCACACCTCCAGACTAGTAGCCCAGCATAACACATCTGAGATACTTCAGGTACAACTAACATTGGAGAAGATGGCAATCCATGTCATAGCCTGCTATAGGTCTCCAACCATGTCCCTATACTCTCACTCCATGTTCCTAAGCACCCTGGAATCTGTCAAGGTCCAACCCAACACTCTCATACTAGGTGACTTCAACTACTCCTCCATCAACTGGGAAAACTACTCAAGCACCAATACACTGACCCAACACTTCCTGGAATTCATCAATTCCAATGCCCTGGTCCAGCTCATTCTGACCCCCCACTACAGGAAGCAACATCCTTGACCTGGTTATTACTAACATGGGTGACCGTTGCTCTACACCAGTAGTCAATCCCTCCCTGGTCAGATCTGACCATAAACTAATCACCATGGAAATCCACATCTCACACACACCCCCTGCAAAGGTAACCACCTTGAAAAACTTCTCTAAAGGTGACTTTGGGCTCCTAAAAACAGAGGTGGCTAACTTCACGGCATCCATGACAATGGAAAATAGCTGTATGACTGCCGAATCATACACCAATGGACTGTACGAACATGTACATAAATGCATGGAACTAGCCATACCCAAGAGAACCAAGATGCTCTCCTCCAAAAAGAAGAAGCCAATCTGGTGGTTTCCTGCCATTAATAAACTCTACAACAGAAGGAAGAAACTGTTGCAGAAAAAGATGAAGTCCCAAGACTGGAAAAACTCCCTTGTTAGCCTCAACAAAAAGTTGAAATCCCTTATCAAATCCTCTAAAGCCAGCTATGAAGGCAGAATTGCGGCAGACACTAAAAACAATCACAAAGCCTTCTATAGTTATATCAAGAACCTCCACGGCATTACCCAGATTTGCTCTGAGTTACTGCACAATAGTACCTCCTATACTGAGCCAAAAGATATTGCCAACATACTGGCTGACAGATTCAGTGCCAACTTTACCCCTCTCTCCCCACCTAAAGGACCAATCACAATACTGGAAGAATGCCAGGCACCCAGCATTACTGCAGCACAGGTTAAAGCTGCATTGTCCAAGGCCAAGAATACAGCTTCCATGGGACCCGATAATATCCCTGCCTGTGTTCTACATGAACTACAAAGCGAACTGGCACCAAATCTGTGTGCCCTGTTCAGTCACAGCCTCACCTCAGACTTTGTCCCTACAGAATGGCGCACTGCTACAGTCATCTCTCTCCATAAAGGGGAGCGACTACAGACCCTGTCAATTATTGCCCCATTATCCTGACAAGTCTGATATGTAAAGCTATGGAGCACATCATCATGGACCTGATTAACAAAGATATAGGAAATCTCCAAACTCTAGACCCCACGCAATTTGGTTTTGTGAAAGGGAGATCATACCTGTTCAGCCTGGTTGACCTCTTTGAGTCAGTCACCAGGACTGTAGTTGAAGGGGTCTGTATTAGTATCTCGAATGAGCAGAATGTTGAATCTGAGACTATAGACACATATTTGTTGATCAGACTATTAACCGAACTATTAAATGACTGAAACTCAAATTGTCGAACAACATTACTTGGCCAACACCATTTCCCACTATTGCAATCAATGCAGACACAAAAAAACTGTAAAATATAAATACATGCCTCTATATTATATCCTAAATACAACAAATAGCATTTAACACCGAAATACCGTTCAACTAACATGCTTTTGTGGGGGGCTTTGCCCCCCCCCCCCCCGCTGATTATATATACAAACTCCGAGATCACACTACAGTGAAGAATAGGCAAATTTTCCAATCCTCACTGTCCCGTGATGACATTACATCATAATATGTTACATTCACATTCAGTATTTATTCTCTTTATTTTAAGTAATGCAAAAATAGACATCTTATGATATCTACAAGACAAACGTCATGACGCCAGACGCTTACTAACGTGACTTGCCAACTATAACAATTTGAGATTCCATCTTTCGCTCTTTAGTGGTTTTGCTGATTACTGCTTTCGAGCTATATGTATCGATCAACACTGATTCAACATTTTGCTCATTCGAGATACTAATATAGACCTGGTTGAAGGTAAGGCAGTGCATACAGCTTACCTCGATCTAGCCAAGTCCTTTGATACCATTCCTCACTTGGGAATTATTAATAAACTCATCATACTAGACATCAACCTCTATACCACTAGGTGGGTTGCAAATTGGCTCACAGATAGAACACACAGTGTGAAAGTAGTAGACTCCAAGTCAGACTGCTGAGCAGTCACGAGTGGAGTCCCACAGAGATTGGTCCTGGGTCCTGTCCTGTTCGGCATCTACTTCTCAGAAGTCCAGGCCAGCACAAAGGGACTCTGGCTGACCACGTTCACAGATGACTGCAAGCTGGGAGCCATTATTAACTCCCCAAGTGATGCAGACATCCTACAGAAAGGCCTCACTGAGACCAATGACTGGTGTCGAAACCATGGCCTTAAGCTTAATGCCAAAAAATATGTTGTCATCCCCTTTGGTAAAAACTCTGTTCCCACTTACCACATCGATGGGAGCCCACTGAACACTGAAGGTGTTATAAGAGATCTGGGGACGCAGGTTGACAGCAACCTCTCCTTCAACCACTACATTGCCACTGTGGTCAGAAAGTCCTTCTATGTGGCACATTTCATTACCAAGGGTTTTGTATCCAGGAAGAAAGAGGTCATCATCTCTCTCTCTCTCTCTACTCTTCCCTCATTAGACCAATCATTGAGTATAATGCCCCATTTAGCATGTACCTCACTAGACACCTACAACGTCTGGAGAGGCCACAGAAGTACCTCACGAAAATGATCCTAGGCATTAAATGCATGTCCTACATGGACAGACTCAAAAAACTACAGCTATTCTCTGTCTCATATTGCCTACTTAGAGGCGATCTTTGCCTGACTTAAAAAGCCATGTCTGACCCAGCTGTGTTAGAAATGCTACATCTAAAGAAATCCCAGTCCCTCCACACCACATTCTCCAGAAACCTCAACCTCATTACCACAATCAACAGAACATGCTGGAGGGACAGGTTCCTCACCCAGAGACTGCCCATGCTCTGGAACAGACTTCCCATATATGTCAAGCAGAGCACCTTGCTGTCCCTCTTCAAGAGAAATCTTGATGAGGGGATGGGAAATAGAAATTCACCCCAGGGATCACTCCAGTGGCTCTACTTGATAGAGGCACTGGGAACTAATGTCGGGCAGCATGATGCCAGGTCAAGGGCCATTAGACTAGTACACGTCTATGAACCTATGTGAATTTTTTCCAAAGCAGCAAACATTGTGCATGCAAAACATGGCATTATGAACATATTTGCATAGTACAGAATCAAACCATTGACAATTAGGAAACTGAGGTAGCAAAAGTGTAAGGCAAGTGGATATTAGGCAGGCTACCATGGGAAACTAATTTTAGCATGCAGAAATGTACAGGTAAACTGTTAACAGTAGAAATTTTCAATGAAAATGATCGTGCGTAATCCAAGCCAACCTAATATTGTGCAAGACCAGGAGAATATGTCATATTGACCCCTAATGCAAACTCAAACAGTTGACATTCAGGAAATTGAGTTAGCAGAAGTATAAGGTGCGTGGATTATTACTTCATTGGCTATTAAAACCGATAGAATCCAATATTTCTCCCACTTCACAGGACTTTATTAAGAATAAGCCTACATTTCCAGCAGTGTTGACTAAATCACATCATAATAAATTCATTATTATTTATCAGCTAATGATAGTCAATCATGCTTTTAATCTAATTGAGCTTTAGTGTGGATTAACATTTGTCCAAACTATTGACCAATTTAACATCTAAACAACACTGCCATTCTGATTTTAAATACATCAAAATGTTTGTCTTAATATTCTCCCTCTTATTTTAAAACAAGGCAGTTGTAATGCTAACAGCTCAAAAATATGCTGACAGTTGTCATGTTATCTTAGGAGCTACAAAGCAAGAAAGTGAGAAGACCATTTGTGCTTTGCTAGTACCCACTGTCAGGATGTACTTCTCATTTCTAGGAAGGCTAAACATATCAAACCAAGGGTGAATTTGTGAATATCCATGCATTGTAAAGGATCATTTTGAAAGATGTGAGGGAGTCAGTCTGTTTATCGTGTAATGCCATTTTCTTCCAAAGATAGGGTGACTGTTGGGTAACAGATATGTCCCTCAATATGTTTTATCTGTGTGTCGGTAGAGGTTTGGACCCTTAGTTTGAGTGTTTGTTGAACTATTTGTACAAGAGAGATGGTAGGGTAGGGTCTTTGATGGCATGTATTGCAAAATATAGATCTCCTCATAGCAGCCTTGTAAGAGACAGAGTATAGGGATATGCCTTCAAACCTATCTTTAAGGTAAGGATTTTTAGACCAATATTGTTTTATATGGGAACCTTTGGTGCTTTTCTAACTGTACAGTATGTCTAACTAGATATATAATTTCTAATTAGGGCTGAGTACACAGGGATGATAACTTCTTTTGAATTGCATAAGTTACATGAGAAATTAACTAGACTAGATGGAAGAGTTTCTTGAGTGCTTTTGCTATATAGTACTTGAAGGAGAGAGACTTGTCAACCCACGTACTAAGGTTCCTGACTACCATGTGCACCTGGAGTGGGGTACTGCTTATTCTGTAAGTTGTAGACAAGGGGTGTGATAATACTGCAGTTTTTTTTTTGCATTTAGTTTAAGGCCTTTTTCTGTATGCTATTGGTTTGTTCTTAGAAATATGCCAGTATAGTACATTATTATTATCCTTAATACATTAGCCACTTTGTTTTTCAATCTAGTCTTTCCTTCTTCCTAATTCATTGTCGCTTTGACAGCCATTTAATACTATTCATTACTGGCATTTAAGTGTGCAGACCTACTAGGTCCAGTGCTCATTTTTCATGTGCAAGCATGTGATAATTATAAATGGATCAATACATTCTTTCATGCACAAACGGGTGATATTTAATGTATTTTAAAAGGATTAATATCTAATTTAGGCTAGTGTGCTTTACATCATTTTAACATTGAAGTAGCTTCAGATGTGAAATCCCAGAACTGGCTGAGTCTTTGTTTTGGGCCATTAGTCTGGCAACTGACTGACACATCTGATGCTGGCATCCAGTATTTTCTCTGATTTTTTTCTTTTTTGTGCTGTGAGTACTCTAGCAAGGAGGGCTGTTGGGGGCGGGGATGGGGGCGGGGGTTGTGTAATTCAAATAGACAAGGATAAATGAGAGGAAAATGAAGACGGTAAATTGATATATAGTGCATGGAGTGTTCAGATTATGCTAAAAAACAGCTAAGTTATATCCTGTTACAGCGTTGCTATAGCATGAGACCAAACCTTAACAGTGCTTAGAGGGGTGCTTAACAATTAGTAAACACACCTATGCATTGTTAAGGTCAGATCTGCACTTAAGGCAGACAGCATTGACCAGTAAATAGTAGAAGCAGGGCATGGAAAGGCTTTGTTCCAACTCCCGTTTCTGCCTGCTGTCGGCTAAACTACACACGGTACTTTGGTTACAACTGCTTCCCTTACACAGGGAATGTGTAAGGACATCAACCACTTCCCCACTGCTTTACTGGCTTTCAAAGCCGGAAAAACACATTTTTTTAATCTAATTTTTGACTAATTTGAAATACATGGAGAAGATAAATCTCCATGCACTACAAAGAATTATGATTGGATCTCTGATTGTAATGAAGAATTATGTGTTCTCGATATGGATGCCAAGACTCACCTGTCAATTTTCGCCCTTAAGGTGAATCTCTTGGCAGCCAGCCATGTCTCAAACACATAATATGCTTATTACAATCGACAGCCTGATAATAATCCTCTATGTACTAGTATCATACTAGTGCATATTTTAAGGTAAGATTAAGATGGCTGATAGCTATAAACAACTTAATAACTAAAGTTACAACTTATCTTATTAGAATAATTGATGTAACAAGTTCAGTTGACATGACAACAGGTAATAGAATGTTTTCTGTCCTCTGTATACTGGTGTGAGCACTAAAATAATGTATGTCATTCTACTTAATGTAAAAAATGTTTATAACAGAAACAACTTCTTGTTGCCTATATAGCTGAACATACTTGAGGCAAAAACTGTAGGCAGGATTCATTAATTATCTGAACTCAATCTATAACATTAAGGCTCTCGAATTCAGAACTAAAAGTGTGGAGAAAAAAAACCCAGAATGCTTCCCAAACTGCAGCAAGAGAATATAAATAACTGTTTACTTGTAAATACCTTGAAGGGTACTTGAACAGAAGATAACATACAACACTTAATATTAGTTAAAAACAATTCAACAAACTAGCATGCAGTGCATTAGTCCCCAAAATATATATATCACATACACACACACACACACACACACACACACATATATATATATATATATGTATGAGTCTACTTCACTTTACCGAATTTTCACATAACCGAAAATCAAAAGATCGAGACGAGAAGAGCGAAATTGCACAACACCGAACCTTTACATTGCCAAAATTCAGATCAATGAGACACCAGATCAGGAAATGTATCCTTTTATTCACTGTAATGCAGTCTTAGAGTTGGTGTATATAATCTGCATGGGGTGTGGGGGGTGCAGGGGGGCTTGCTCCCCTGTAAAATTGTAATAAAAGGTAGATTTTTGTGTTGACTTAGAGCAGCTGGTGTTTTGTTCTGAATTTCGACAATGTAAAGGTTTGGTGTGTAATTTCTCTCTTCTCGTCTCATTCTTTTGATTTTTCATTATGTGAATATTTGGCAGAGTGAAGTAAACCCATATATGTGTATGTGTGTGTGTGTATATATATATATATATATATATATATATATATATATATATATATATATATATATATAAAATATGGTTTACTATTAAATGTTCGAATGCACTCTGTGCGAACGTCGACCCCATCGACGCGTTTGCGCGAACCGAAACACCGAAACCGTTTCGATAGCGAACCAAAACCGCGAAACTCCGACGATCGACATTACCGGCCGCGCAACACCTCCACACCCATGCTACCATGGGTCGGATGGGGGCGAGATTTTGCCATTCGCACATCTGGGCGTCGGTGTAGTGACGTTCGCAGTTCCGCGTTCGGGCAATGCGCGTCGCACAACACGGGATCGACAATTTGATAGTAAACCATAAAATATATATATATATGTGTGTGTGTCTATATATATATGTGTGTGTGTGTGTGTGTGTGTGTGTGTGTGTGTGTGTGTCTAATATATATACATATATATATATATATATATATATATGTGTATATATATATATGTATATATATATATATATATATATATATATATATATATATATGCATATGTCTCATCAAATATTGAATGCTCACAAGAGCAAACAAAAAAACAGCAATCATTTTGGATCCAATCTCAAATTATTTAAAATAACAGGGCCCCACCCCCCTGCACCTTCCACACCCTCCTGCTAATTACATATAGTAACTCTGAAATTGCACAATTGCAGTTAAGGACAAATTCCCTGACCTAGATGCAACACAGTCTTGCACAAAAAAACAGCTGGCTAAAACACCATTAAGAAAAACATTCTCTCATATTTACAGCACAAAAAAGCATTTGCTCATATGAGAGGATACACACACGCACACACACACACACATATGCAGATATATATATATATATATATATATATATATATATATATATATATATATATATATATATAAAATTAAAAAACAGAAAAGTTTCAGAGCCTCTCAGCACTTTGCAGAAAGCTTCAGACATCAAGCATTTTTGTAGAGGGTGGGCAGGCCATCATGCACCTCACCCTTGCTACTTTGTATATACCAATTCTGTGAATGCACAACATTGGATAAAATGAGAAATTTCCTTTCCCCACTTTTAAGTGATCTCACACTGAAGCACTTGCAGCACAATAACAGAGTGTAACAAAACAGGAGTTAAATAAAAAAGCTGACAATTCTTGATTCATCAAAAGGTATCCATTACCAAATATATGCTAACACACACACACACACACACACACACACACACACACACACATATATATATATATATATATAGGTGGCCATGATGGTGCAGTGATTAGCTTGTTGCCTCACAGCAAGAGGTTCTGCGATTTCATTCTCAGCTGGGGTGCCTTCTGTGCAGAGTCTTCATGTCCTTCCTGCAGTTACGTGGGTTTCCTCTGGGTAATCTGATTTCCTACCACATTCCAAAGACATGCAGTAGGTGGATTGGAGACACTAAACTGGTGGTAGGTGAGAGTGTGTGCATGAGTGAGTGGTGAGAATGAACTACTATGGTAGGGCTAGCCACCCAGCAGTGTAAACCTTGGCTCAAGATTATTGTCACACCAGAAGTGACACCCCGACCCCATGTGAAAAAATGGGAAAAGCGGTTGAGGATGTATGTATGTGTGTGTGTGTGTGTGTGTGTGTGTGTGTGTGTGTGTGTGTGTTTATGTTTATGTGTGTATAGATGTATACATAGAGAGACAGATAGATATAGGCATATATTTCAACACACACACACACACACACACACACACACACACACACACACACACACACACACACACACACACACACATTTCCTGCTCTTAAGTCAAATTATAATTTGATATAGTAGTCTACTAACTGCAAACATACACCCTATTTTAATATATTACAAACAACCAAAAAATATTACATTTACCTTCTGTTTCAACTCAGTGCATTTACAAAAAAAAATCACTTGTTTCCTTATTTAGACAAACAAAATAGAATATTTAATGAATTAGCTGTAAGTAAACAAATTACAGTACATTTTGTTTTTTCTGTCTAAAGGAACCAATTCAGGAACCACCTCAAAACAAAACACATACTTCAATAAATCAGTGTGTCGACCAATCGCAGCCCTTAAGGCCAAACACCTTGCCTGATACACTAGTAATAGGTGACTCCATAGTCAGACACACTGATGTCCCACTGACCAGGCTGAACAAGGAGAAGGTGACTGTGAGCTGTCTATCGGGAGCTAGGATCCGCCACATAACACAAGCACTCAGGTCACTCCAAAGCAAGTACAAATATGACTCCGTCATTGTCCATGCTGGTGTGAATGACCTGAGACGTACCTCCCTGGACTACATGAAAAGAGACATAGAGGAGCTCTCTGATTATGTAGCCCAGGCTGGTATGACCCTGACCCTGAGCAGCATCTTGCCCTCACCAAGAATGATACCACAATACAAAGACAAGATGATCAGCTTTAACAATTGGCTCAAGTACTGGTGCCATTCTAAGGGGATCCAATGTCTGTCTGCCTGGGATGATATGTTGGACAAGCCACGCTGCTTCGCAAGGGATGGCTTACACCTGTCACCACTGGGCTTCCGGATATTGGCTAAGGCTCTTGCCACCCCCATAGTGCCTTTTTTAGGCAAAGCTCAAAAGACAAACCCACCTCCTTAGAAAACAGAAATGGAAAAAAACTAAGGGTAATGCTGCTCAACGCCAGAAGTCTAAATCTCAAGATGCAGGCACTTGATGCACTCCTCAGCATGGAGAACATCGACGTCTGTGCAGTAACTGAAACCTGGTTCAAGGCTCCTGAGAGCACCCCAGCGCTACCAGGCTATACCTCGTATCATGCTTTTCGGCCCCAAAACCCGGGCCGAACCACAAAGGAGGGGAGTGTCCATATTCATAAAGGACACCCACACCTCCAGGTTAGTAGCAACACATGAAGCATCAGAGACCATACAGGTGCAACTAACCATAGGCAAAACTGCTATACAACTGGTAGCATGTTACAGACCACCCTCCCAATCTCAAGAACCCCACTCAGCCTTCCTGAAGACATTGGAGGATATGAATGTATCACAAAATACCATCATACTGGGAGACTTCAACTACCCAAACATAGATTGGGTACATTATTCTAGCCCTAATACCCTAGCCCAAAGGTTCCTGGAATTCATAAATTCAAATGCACTGGAACAACAAGTCACCTCTCCCACTAGGGGAGATAATATACTAGACCTGATCATCACAAACATGGGGACAAAATGCTCCACACGGAAGTATACCCCTCACTAGTGAGATCTGACCACAAACTAATCACCCTGGATATACATATCCCACCTCCACCCCCAGCACAAAAGACCACAGTGAAAAACTTCTCAAAAGCAGACTTCACTCTTCTTAAGACTGAGATGGTATCCTTTAAGCCCACTGTGCCAGTGGATACTACATCCCACAATGCGAATCCTTCACAAATGCTTTCTATGGACATCTCCAAGAATGCATGGATCATGCAATCCCAAACAAATCCAAGTCCCTCTCCACCAAATGTAAGCATCCTGTCTGGTGGACCTCAGCCATAAACAAATTGTATAACAAAAGAAGGAAGCTACTGCACGTCAGAGCGAAATCCCATGAAGGGAAGACATCTCTGATCAACATTAGCAGAAAACTACGTTCTCTCATAAAAACATCCAAGGCAAACTTTGAGAGAAAAATCGCTAAGGACACTAAAGATAACCACAAAGCCTTCTTCAGCTATGTTAGAAACCGGGGCAGAAACCCTCAGATATGCTCAGAGTTGGTTCACAACAACAAAAAATACACTGAACCCACAGATATTGCTAACATTCTGGTTGACAGGTTCAGTGCAAATTTCTCGCCTCCTTCACCCCCAAAAGAAGAAATACTTATCCCAGCTGAATGTAATCTCCCTGTCATCTCAGATGTCCAAGTGAGAACCGCCCTAAACAAAGCAAAAAACACAGCATCAATGGGACCTGGCGGTATCCCGGGGTGCGTGTTATGTGAACTCCAAGAGGAGCTAAACCCACACATAAAAATGCTATTTAACCTTAGCCTTACTTTGGGATATGTACCTGAACACTGGCGTACAGCAACAGTGGTCCCACTCCACAAACGGGGTGCCTCTACAGACCCTGGAAACTACCGCCCCATAAGCTTGACTAGCCTGGTCTGCAAAGCTATGGAAAGAATCATTATGGAACTCATAAACGGAGACATAGGGGACCTACAGACGCTTGACCCCACCCAGTTCGGCTTTGTAAAGGGCAGATCCTGCCTTTTAAACCTGGTTGACTTTTTCGAAACAGTCACTAGAGCCATTGATGAGGGCAAAGCAGTCCATACAGCCTACCTGGGCTTGGCTAAGGCCTTCGACACAATACCCCACTCAGGCATCATAGATAAGCTAAACAGCTTAAAAGTAAACCCTTATGTCACTAGATGGGTTGCAAACTGGCTAAAGGACAGAACCCATAAAGTTAAAATCGCTGGAGCAATGTCAGACTCAAAGCCAGTCACAAGTGGTGTCCCACAGGGATCTGTCCTGGGGCCCCTCTTGTTCAGCATTTATTTCTCAGATGTTAAAGCAAACATGGGAGGGCTGTGGCTGACAAAGTTCGCAGATGACTGCAAACTAGGTGCCATAGTCGATACACCAGCAGATACACACATCCTACAAAAAGGCCTCACTGAAACGGACAACTGGTGCCGTAGTCACGGCCTTAAACTAAATGCCAAAAATGTATAGTCATCCCTTTTGGAAAAACAAAGTACCCACAAATTATCACATAGACAGCAACCCACTGAGTACGGAAAAAGTAATCAGAGACCTAGGGACCCAAGTAGACAGCGACCTCTCATTTGACACCCACGTTGCCAAAGTGGTTAGAAAAACATTCTACCTTGCACACCTCATCATGAAGGGTTTCACATCCAGATCCAAGGATGTCATTGTACCCCTATATTCCTCCCTCATCAGACCCATGATTGAGTACAATGCCCCATTTGGTATGTACCTCACCTGGCACTTGCAACAGCTGGAGAGACCACAAAAGTACCTCACCAAAAGGATCAAGGGTCTCCAACATATGTCTTATTCTACCAGACTAAAGAAACTTCAGCTCTATTCAGTAGCATACCGCCTGCTCAGAGGTGATCTCTGCCTGACGTACAAGGCCATGTCCAATCAGGATCTGATGGACATGCTCCACCTCAAAAAATCCAAATCCATCAGGACCACGAGAGCTAAAGACTTAAACCTCGGCACAAGTATGAATAGGACATGCTGGAGGGATAGATTCATAACCCAGAGGCTTCCCATGCTTTGGAACAGGATCCCAGTTCGTATTAGGCAGAGCCCCTCACTGACTCTCTTCAAGAGAAATCTTGATGAGTGGATGGGAGATCGTAAGTTTACCCCAGGGGTCACATCTGTGTCACTGCTAGACAGGGGCACAGTAAACTAATTCTATTATATAAGGGGACCTTCACTGTGTCACTACTAGACAGAGGCACAGTATTCTAGATTTATTCTGTACATTTTTGTACCATTTCATGGGGTGGCAAAAGCCACATCACTATGGCTAGGCTTACAAATGCCCCTGGGCAGATAGCCTAGTACTATACTATGAAACTATGAAACTAAATTAAGCCAATTAATATTTGTGAGTTCTCAAATCAGTACAGGACTGGGTAGCAGGTTGAGCTTTACTGGTCTGTGGGATCCTAGGAGAACTAGCAGAAAGGTGTCCATAGCAGTAATAAAAGCCATGAAGACCACAACAGAATTAACTGAATCAGCATAGCATCATTCATAAAAAGTTGCTCCCCAAAAATTAACTGAGTTGTTGGCCTTAACAACATCAACAATACCAGAAAACTTCCCAGCTTAATTGAAGTTGTTTAGGGGACTTCTGCATATTAACAGGGTTGGGAAATCAAAAAATATTAACTTAATCAGGCAGCCTATGCAGGACTTATAAAGTCAGAGTGTTAGCAGGGTGATGAAAGAGAGGACTCTAACCAGATGAAAGGAGTCAGGGGTCTCAGCAGATTTACTCAAGGGACTCACAGTAGGAATAAAGTTAGAAGGCCCTTGCAGAATTAAGTGAATATCAAAAAGTCCAAAATTATAAAGAGGTAAGAAGATCCCATTCTGGATTGGCATAGTCAATAGTGACCCCAGTAGAATTAATAGAGTCCGGAGATTTTCAGCAACAGGACTCCAGTCCCTTCTCTCCATCATAACTGAGAATTTAGATGTGCACCCAAGATTTGGCAAAGAGAATGCCACTGTCCAGTAGGATAAGGTCTCGTGTGATTTAACACTAACTTTATGACATTCACCCACATAATTAAGCTTGCCCTGTGTGCTGACAAGTAGATGAATTTATTTTTCAGTGAGATGCATTTGAAATTTAAAGGGACTTTAATGCTTTTCTTTGAGGCTCTTTATGACATTTGAGCTAATGCTACATGTCTGACGTAGCAAAATAAAACCATTATACACACTTTTGTTACTTTGGCAATCCCTTTGAAAATGATTAAAATAACATAATTTGATCTAGTGGATTTTCAGTCATATTGACTAATGTTGCCAAATGGATATGAGTATTTGTTGGTGATAGTTAGGTTGAGGATCCAGCCTACTCCAGCCTTCACCAGGAATCCCTGCTAATGTTGGGAGGGATGTATGTTTCCCTACTAGCCAGTATGTGCTTGCCATAAAGCCCAGCAGCCCTGAGTCAATAAGCTACTGGTTGGCCAGTGTCCAGTTGCCCAACTTGGGTTACTGTTGAGCAAAAAACTGGACATAAAACCAATCGAGCCATTTGGCTTGGGGACCAGAATCAACTACACAGGAGGAGGAGAACAAACTAGAAATAGTGCGGGGATTGTGGTGAGGGAGAGGCTTCAGAAAACAGTGAGGGATGTCATCAGAATTAATGATAGACTCATGGCAGTCAGACTCTAGTGTAAGGACAAGGCACTGTTCATAAACTCAACCTATGCCCCACAGCAGGGTTGTGATAGTCAGGAAAAGGGCTCCCTATTGAAATGCTGACATTTGAAATGTCGAGTGCCAACAAGCCTAAAAAGAAGACCAAAAACACAGGAAAGAGTGAATTTCAAAAATTGCTTTTCTCCTCTAAACTTCTTTTTGTGAGAGGGGGGTTGGGGGCAAGCCCCCCATGCTATCTAGCACATGGGGGTCACGCCCTACCCGAACTTATAGATACCGACTTTGAGATTGGCAAACCTCAGAGAAAAAGTTATATTCCAACAAATGGGATCTCAGACTTAGTATATGTAAGCCTGATCTTTTGGACATTTAGTGTCCATATTATGGCTTCACTGTAGGGGGTCCCGATGATTTAAAAGGTTACCCAGGAAAAAAGTGCAGTCAGACAGTAGTTGCAGGACCTTCTAGATCAAGTAGGATAACGTGACTTGGTATTGACATTGGATGACCTGACTGCACATTCTGGTATGGCCAGAATAAGATATAAGAACTGGTTTGGTCCACAGAGGTAGGGCAAGAGGAATAAAGAAGGAGAGGTCATTCTAGATTTATTTCTGGCAAATGGCTTGATGGTGGCCAACACATGATTCAGTGAGAGATGCAGTCACAAAATCACATACAAGAGTGGCCAACATGCAACTCAGAACTCCTCCTAGTAAGGAAAGGGCTCTGGGATAGAATCAGTGATTGCAAAGTCATCCCTAGTGAAACAGTAAGCTCACAGCATAAACCACTGTTTGCCATAATTGGCTGCAAGCAGTGGTCAGGGAGGGCTCTAAGGTCAAGAGAGTCTTGGCTAAAGACCTGAAAGTTGACTGGAGAGGAAGCACAAGAAAGAGTTTAAGGAATTACGCAGGGCTGTATCACCCTGGGGAGAAAAATAAGAAATAGGTAGAGCTGAAGAAGAATGGCAGTGCCTCAAAACAGCATGTTTAAGGACTGCAGAACAGGTATGTGGCAGAGCCAGGTGTGGAAAAAAGGTACATAAGGAAAGGTAGTGATGGAATGCAGAAGTCCAAGAAGTCATCAAAAGGAAGGAGCACAAGAAAAATTGGGAAACATAAAAAATGGACTAAGCTAAAAAAGAATACAGGTTGGCTAACAAAGAGGCTAAGAGAGGAGTTGCAATATCAAAGAACAAGGCATCAGAGGCACTCTACCAGCTTCTGGAAAGTGACTTGGCAGATTTCACTAAGAAACTCTGTCAGGTTGTAAGACAAAGACAGAAATATAAAAGAAGATAGTCAGACAAGCTTCTTAAGGGATGTCAGTAACAACCTGCTCACCAACCCACAGGAAAACAAAGGCAGATGGAAGGAGTACTTCTGAATAAAGAAAATCCCACACAAGCTATACTACTCAAGACACAACCTACAGTGAAAGAAGAGGAATAGCCAAGCATAGAATAAATAAGAACAGCACTAAGAAACATGAAGTCAGGGAAAGCAGCAAGCTCAGATGAGGTCACAGCAGATAGGATCAAGATATCAAGATGTTGGGTGAGATAGGGGAGATATTGCTTCTGAGGATACCATACCAGTATGGAGAGAAAGGCGTGTCCTATCTGACTGGAGAATAAGCATACTAGTGTTGGTCTACAAGAACAAAGGGGACATCCACAACTGTGGGCAGTACAGAGGCATCAAACTCCTGTCACACTGCATGAAAGTTCTGGAGAGGGTGATTGATTAATGAATATGCAGAGTAGTAGGAAATAATATTGGTGATGAGAAGTTTGGATTCAGTTCAGAATGCAGCATGGCTGCCCCCATGTTTACAGTGAGATAGATAGTAGATAAGATGCTAGAGATGGGAAAAGAGTCCAAGTGGGCATTCCTGCACTTGAAGAAAGCATGACTAGGTCTCAAGAAAGCTGATTTAGGCAGTCCTGCTGTGGTTTCAAGTCCTAGAAACATTGGCAGAATTAGTGCAGGCTACTCAATGACTTCAGTACAGTATTCAGTCTCACTTACGGGTTCCCTGTGGGAGAGGGTATGCATCAGGGATCAGCTCTGAGCCCACTATTGTTCATACTGCTGATGAACTACAACAGCAAACAGGCGGGAGGGGACAGATCAATAAAGTTGCTGTATGCAGATGATGTGGCATTACAGGCAGACTCTGAGCAAGAACTTTAGCTAAGGATGGGCGAATGGTATGCAAATCTGAAGGCCTATTGGATGAAAATCAATACAGATAAGACAGTTGTAAAGGCTGAAAATGGGGGAAATCATGAAAAGCTGAAAATTGAGATAGAAGGGGAAAATAGTGGAACAGAGTAACAGTTTCAAGTATCTGGGAGGGGAGGTTGAGGAGAAGGGAAGTCTAAATGTGGAGGGCAAAGCTAGAATGAGAGGGACTGCAGCCAGCTGGCACAGGGTATCGGGGGTTATGTATGACAGAAGAATGCCATAGAAGCTGAAAAGTAAGGTGTTCAAAACATTGGTGTGACCAGTACTACTTGTACGGTACAGAAACCTGGGAAGTAAAAGCAGAGAAGCTGAGGTTACAGAGATGAAGTGCTTGAAAGCACACTCTGAGACAGACAAAGAAATGAGGAAATCAAAGCAGACACCAAAGTAGCTACATTTGTAGAGAAGGTCAAAAAGAACATGTTATGTTGGTTGGTGCACATGTGCAGAAAAGCAGAAGACAATTTGGTGAAGAAAATTTGGGACAGACAAGAAGTAGGCAAGAGGAAGAAAGGGCATCCAGCAAAGAGATGGATGGATTGTGTGAAAGAGGACCTGCAACAGTCAGGCATGAGTGTTGAAGAAGGTAGGAAAGTGGAACCGATCGAGAAATAGATGGCAATAGTTGACTTGACACCCTGACCCCATGTAGAAAAGGGAAGAAGGGGACTGATGATGAGTTAGACGGGCCTTCTTTGAGTAGGGGTCTCCCCAGTGACTGTGGGGTTTACTGGTTTCTAAAAGCAATTATGTTATCAAATTAAAGAAAAGTTGCTCCATGGTTAAAGTCAGGAAACATGTTCAAGGACTGAACAATGAATCAGGCTCACCTTAACGGCATATGAGATGTAAACTAATGTCTCAGTATTTTCTCAGTTGTGTACTTAAGCAGTCCTGTTCTCCAGATGAAAGCAATAAAGTGCACCAAACAAAGTTTTGTGAATTAATTTTGACAGCATGGGTCAGTGGTACTTCTCTGTAACATCCTTTTTGAGACCAGATTTACTTATTAGTGACAAGATTTGGTTTATGCCCAGTGGTTTGCAGTTTTTATTACCTTTTGAAATTAAAACAAGAAAAACAGAACAGTTATTCACTGAAACAGGACTTTTTTTCTTTTGTAGCACACATTATACCCTCTTCATTTGCAGCCCTTCTCTTTTAGAATCATGGTTCTGACGTTTGTTACCTTCCAACAGTTCATACTTAATAGGTGCTAACTGTTTGAAAGCAAGACACATTACAGATATGGGTTTCTGTAAAACACACCTTGCAAGGTAGCTAAATGTAAGCAAAGTAGTCCATGAATTGATATTAGCTTCTGAAGTGAAGGATAACTTTAAGGCCTTCTTTAATTATGTTAGAAAACTAAGAAATTTAACATCCAACTTTACTCTTAATTTTTCCCTAATAAGGCCTCTGCTTTGATGTCAATTCTTCTTCTTCTTTCAGCTGCTCCCATTAGGGGTCACCACAGCGGATCAACTGTTTCCATTTCTTCCTGTCCTCTGCATCTTGCTCTGTCACACCAACCACCTGCATGTTCTCTCTCACCACATACATAAACCTTATCTTAGACCTTCCTCTTTTCTTGTTACCTGGCAGCCTCATCCTTAGCATCTTTTTCCCAATATACTCTGCATCCCTCCTCAGCACATGTCCAAACCAATGTAATCTTGCCTCTCTGGCTTTGTTTCCAACCTTCCAACCTGGGATGACCCTCTAATATACTTATTCCTAATGCTGTCCATCATCGTCACACCCAGTGCAAATCTTAACATCTTCAACTCTGCCACGTCAAGTTCTGACTCCTGTCATTTTGTCGATGCCACTGTCTCCAACCCATATAACATAGCTGGTCTCACGACTACCCTCTTGTGGACCTTCCCTTTCACTCTTACTGGTACTCGTCTGTCACAAATCACTCCTGACACTCTTCTTCACCCACTCCATCCTGCCTGTACTCTCTTCTTCACCTCTCTTCCACATTCACCATTACTTTGAACTGTTGATCCCAAGTATTTAAACTCATCCACTTTCACCACCTCTACTCCTTGCATCTTCACCATTCTTCTATCCTCCCTCTCATTCACACACATATATTCTGTCTTAGTCCTGCTGACCTTCATTCCTCTTCTCTCTAGAGCATACCTCCACCTCTCCAGGGTCTCCTCCATCTGTTCCCTACTCTCACTACAGATCACAATGTCATCTGCAAACATCATAGTCCATGGGGACTCCTGTCTGATCTCATCTGTCAACCTGTCCATCACCAGTGCAAATAAGAAAGGGCTCAGAGCTGATCCTTGATGTAATCCCACCTTCACCTTAAATGCATCCATCACTCCCACCACAGACCTCACCACTGCCACACTACCCTCATACATATCCTATACCACTCTTACATACTTCTCTTGACACTCCTGACTTCCTCATACAATACCACAACTCCTCTCTAGGCACCCTGTCATATGCTTTCTCTAAGTCCACAAAGACACAATGCAACTCCTTCTGACCTTCTCTGTGCTTCTCCATCAACACTCTCAGAGCAAACATCGCATCTGTAGTGCTCTTTCCTGGCATGAAACCATACTGCTGATCACTAATCATCACCTCCCTTCTTAACCTAGCTTCCACTACTCTTCCCATAACTTCATGCTGTGATTGATCAGTTTAATCCTTCTGTAGTTACTACAGCTCTGCACATCACCCTTATTCTTAAAAATCGGTACCAAAACACTTTTTCTCCATTCCTCAGGCATCCTCTCACTTTCCAAGATTTCATTAAACAATCTAGTTAAAAATTCCACTGCCATTTCACCTAAACACCTCCATGCTTCCACAGGTATGTCATCTGGACCAACAGCCTTTCCATTCTTCATCCTCTTCATAGCTATCCTTACTTCCTCCTTGCTAATCCACTGCACTTCATGATTCACTATCCGCACATCATCCAACCTTCTCTTCCTCTCATTCTCTTCATTCATCAGCCCCTCAAAGTACTCTTTCCATCTGCTCAACACACTCTCCTCGTGTGTGAGTATGTTTCCCTCATTATCCTTTATCACCCTTACCTGCTGCACATCTTTACTAGCTCGGTCCCTCTGTCTAGCCAATCAGTACAGGTCCTTTTCTCCCTCCTTAGTGTCCAACCTTTCATGCAACTCTTCATATGCCTTATCCTTCACCACCTCTCTCTTTGCCATGCACCTCATCGCCTTATACTCTTGTCTACTTTATTCATCTCTCTGACAATCCCACTTCTTCTTCGCCAACCTCTTTCTCTGTATACTCTTCTGTACTTCCTCATTCCACCACCAGATCTCCTTGTCCTCCTTCCTCTTTCCAGATGTCACACCTAGCACCTTTCTAGCCATCTCTCTTACTAGCTCTGCTGTAGTTACCCAGCTATTTGGTAACTCTTCACTGCCACCCAGTGCCTGTCTTAACTTTTCCCTGAACTCCACCTCACAATTACCCTTTTTCAATTTCCACCATTTGAGCCTTGGTGCTGCCTTCACACTCATCCTCCTCTTCTTGATTACCAATGTCATCCTACAAACCACCATCCTATACTGCCTCACTACACTTCCCCCTGACACCACTTTACAGTCTCCAATCTCCTTCAGACTGGCCCTTCTACATAAGATATAATTCACCTGTGTGCATATTACTCCACTCTTGTATGTCACCCTATGCTCCTCCCTCTTGTTAAAATACGTATTCATCACAGCCATGTCCATCCTTTTCGCAAAATCCACTACCATCTGACCTTCTGCATTACTTTGCTTAACACCATACCTACCCATCCCTTCCTCACCCCCTCTGTTCCCTTCACCAACATGCCCATTGAAATCTGCTCCAATCACCAGTCTCTCATCCTTGGGTACAGTCATCACCACTTCATTCAACTAACTTCAAAACTTTTCTTTCTCATCCATCACACACCCAACTTGTGGAGCATATGCACTAACAACATTCATCATTACACCATCAATTTCCAGCTTCATAAACATCACTCTATTCAACACTCTTTTCACCTCCAAAACACTCTTAGCATACTGTTCCTTCAGGATAACCCCTACACTATTTCTCCTCCCATCCGCACCATGATAAAACAATTTGAATCTGCCTCCGATACACCTAGCCTTGCTCCCCTTCCATCTGGTCTCTTGCACACACAATATACCAACCTTCCTTCGGTCCATCATATCAGCTAGCTCTTTCCCTATGCCAGACATACTGCCAACATTCAACGTTCTGACCCTCACTATCACAGTCCTAGCCTTTACCTGCCTTCGGGCATGCCTTCCCTCTCTTCTCCTCCTTCAGCCAACAGTAGCCCAATTTCCGCCATCCCCCTGTTGGCCAACAGTACTGGTGGCGGTTGTTGTTAACCCAGGCCTCAACCAATCCGGTATATATATCTGTACTGTTGTCCGCATGTATGATATACATCACAAATATATTATTCAAATAAGTTCACTAAAAACTTCACTTCCAAACCCCTATTCAGATCCCACTCATCCCAGAAACCCTACACCCCTATCATCTCCAAGGAACATGCTCTTAAGGTGTTATCAAAGACACTTTTTCTGTGTGTCCTGACAGAATACCTAGGTGATTAATTAACAGCATCAAACATGATCTTGGTGAACTGCTCCTTAAAATATTCAGGCATCCCCAAATCCTGGTGCATAGCTGTAGTGATGTCCCTCCACAAGAGTGATCCCCTACCACAGACCCTAGAACTTACCAAACAGTCCTTATGAGTCTGATTTGTAAAGCTACTGAGTGCATCATAGCTGCTGTCATTAATTGTGATAGCAAGACTCTTTTGACTTGAATCTATTTGGCTTTAACAAGAAGAGCTCATGGCTCTTAAATCTTATTAACATCTTTGAGAGGATCACGCAAGCTGTCGATGGTGGTTATATGTTTATACAGCTTATCTTGAGCTGGCCAAAGCATTCAGTACCATATCCCATGCCAAAGTTGTAAGGAAAGTATGTGTCTTAAAATAGATCCTTATGTGGCAAGATGGATAGCCAATTGGTTGAATGATACTACCACACAATTTCTGTGGCAGGTGCATCTTCAGATGGTGTGAAGATAAGTAGTGGAGTCCAAGTGCTTGTCATGGGTCTTCTCCTGTTTAGCTTCTACTTCTCTGATCACAAAACTAATGACCAAGATATCTAGTTAACCAAGTTTTCAGAAGATTGTTAACTGGGTATAATTATCAAATTCCATAAGATATTTCTACCATTCAGATAGAGCTTACCTTAGTTAATACCTGCTGTATTAACTAGGGTAATATTGTTTCTTTTAGAAAACAAAAATTTCCCACAACATACAGTATAAATAACACTCCCTTACTAAACAAAAAGTTGTTAGGGACCTGGACACTTGAGTTGATAGTTCCCTGTCTTAAGGTCATCACATGGCTACTGTAGCCAAATCTGGTTAATTAGCTCAACTAATAGCCAAAAGTATTTTGTCTAGATGTAAAAACATCATCATTCACCTATATTCAGTACTGCATTACTGATCAGACATACTGTGTAGTACAGCATCAGACATACTGTATAGTACAGCATCAGACATACTGTGTAGTACAGCATCAGACATAATGTGTAGTACAGCATCAGACATACTGTATAGTACAGCATCAGACATACTGTATAGTACAGCATCAGACATACTGTGTAGTACAGCATCAGACATACTGTGTAGTACAGCATCAGACATACTGTATAGTACAGCATCAGACATACTGTGTAGTACAGCATCAGACATACTGTGTAGTACAGCATCAGACCTACTGTATAGTACAGCATCAGACCTACTGTATAGTACAGCATCAGACCTACTGTGTAGTACAGCATCAGGCATACTGTGTAGTACAGCATCAGGCATATTGTATAGTACAGCATCAGGCATACTGTGTAGTACAGCATCAGGCATACTGTATAGTACAGCATCAGACATACTGTGTAGTACAGCATCAGGCATACTGTGTAGTACAGCATCAGGCATACTGTGTAGTACAGCATCAGACATAGTGTATAGTACAGCATCAGGCATACTGTGTAGTACAGCATCAGACATACTGTATAGTACAGCATCAGGCATACTGTGTAGTACAGCATCAGACATACTGTATATTACAGCATCAGACATACTGTGCAGTACAGCATCAGACATACTGTATAGTACAGCATCAGACATACTGTATAGTACAGCATCAGACATACTGTGTAGTACAGCATCAGACATACTGTGTAGTACAGCATCACACATACTGTGTAGTACAGCATCAGACATACTGTATAGTACAGCATCAGGCATACTGTGTAGTACAGCATCAGACATACTGTATATTACATCATCAGACCTACTGTATAGTACAGCATCAGACATACTGTGCAGTACAGCATCAGACATACTGTGTAGTACAGCATCAGACATACTGTGTAGTACAGCATCAGACATACTGTATAGTACAGCATCAGACATACTGTATAGTACAGCATCAGACATAATGTGTAGTACAGCATCAGACATACTGTATAGTACAGCATCAGGCATACTGTGTAGTACAGCATCAGACATACTGTATAGTACAGCATCAGACATACTGTGTAGTACAGCATCAGACATAGTGTATAGTACAGCATCAGGCATACTGTATAGTACAGCATCAGACATAATGTGTAGTACAGCATCAGACCTACTGTATAGTACAGCATCAGGCATACTGTGTAGTACAGCATCAGACATACTGTATAGTACAGCATCAGACATACTGTGTAGTACAGCATCAGACATAGTGTATAGTACAGCATCAGGCATACTGTGTAGTACAGCATCAGACATACTGTATAGTACAGCATCAGACATACTGTGTAGTACAGCATCAGACATACTGTATAGTACAGCATCAGACATACTGTGTAGTACAGCATCAGACATAATGTGTAGTACAGCATCAGGCATACTGTGTAGTACAGCATCAGACATACTGTGTAGTACAGCATCAGACATACTGTGTAGTACAGCATCAGACATACTGTATAGTACAGCATCAGGCATACTGTGTAGTACAGAATCAGGCATACTGTATAGTACAGCATCAGGCATACTGTATAGTACAGCATCAGACATACTGTATAGTACAGCATCAGACATACTGTGTAGTACAGCATCAGACATACTGTGTAGTACAGCATCAGACATACTGTATAGTACAGCATCAGGCATACTGTGTAGTACAGCATCAGACATACTGTGTAGTACAGCATCAGACATACTGTGTAGTACAGCATCACACATACTGTGTAGTACAGCATCAGACATACTGTATAGTACAGCATCAGACATACTGTGTAGTACAGCATCAGGCATACTGTGTAGTACAGCATCAGACATACTGTGTAGTACAGCATCAGACATACTGTGTAGTACAGCATCAGACATACTGTATAGTACAGCATCAGGCATACTGTGTAGTACAGAATCAGGCATACTGTATAGTACAGCATCAGGCATACTGTATAGTACAGCATCAGACATACTGTATAGTACAGCATCAGACATAATGTGTAGTACAGCATCAGACATACTGTGTAGTACAGCATCAGACATACTGTATAGTACAGCATCAGGCATACTGTGTAGTACAGCATCAGACATACTGTGTAGTACAGCATCAGACATACTGTGTAGTACAGCATCAGACATACTGTGTAGTACAGCATCAGACATACTGTGTAGTACAGCATCAGACATACTGTGTAGTACAGCATCAGACATACTGTGTAGTACAGCATCAGACATACTGTGTAGTACAGCATCAGACATACTGTATAGTACAGCATCAGGCATACTGTGTAGTACAGCATCAGACATACTGTATAGTACAGCATCAGACATACTGTATAGTACAGCATCAGACATACTGTGTAGTACAGCATCAGACATACTGTGTAGTACAGCATCAGACATACTGTGTAGTACAGCATCAGGCATACTGTGTAGTACAGAATCAGGCATACTGTATAGTACAGCATCAGACATACTGTATAGTACAGCATCAGACATACTGTATAGTACAGCATCAGGCATACTGTGTAGTACAGCACTCCCTTTGTGATATACCTCAGCTCCCTATTGAAATGTTGATACTTGAAACGCTGAGTACTGAAGTGCTTAAAAAAAGACTGAAAACCAAGGAGAAGAGTGAATCCTGAAGATTGCTCTTCTCCTGAAAATTTCTTTTTGCAGGGGAGGCAAGCCCTCCTACCCCCCTCCCCAGACTTGTATATACCAACTCTGAGATGGCCATACCTCAGAGAATAGGGAATATTCTGAGAAATGGCTTCTTGGACTTGGTATACACAAGTTCAGTCTTTCAGCCATTCAGTCTCTGTATTTTGGGACTCACTCTTGCAAGTCCAACATTTCAAATGGTTACCTTCACCTCACTTTATGTATCAACAAACTCAAAAAGCCCCAGAAGATCCTAATGTAAGACACATCTGATCTTAAAAACTTTAGTTAACTGGACAGGCTAGAAGCACTGTCCCTTTATTCTGTATCTTACAGACTGCTGTAGTATTATCTGTGCCTTGCTTACTGTGTCATTTGAGATCCAGTGGTCCTTGACCTACAGCTCAGTAAGTCAAGTAGCACAGCTAACACTAGAAAAATATCCCTGAACCTTCATCGATAGATAAACAGAATACAATGGAAAAAATAGAATTATCACCCAATGCTTTCCCCTTCTGTGCAATAAGCCTTCTGTGTAAGTTAAGCAGTGCAATTCACTATCTTCCTTCAATGTAAACCTAGATTACCAGATGGGTATTCTCAAAATTACCCTGGGACTACATGGCTTCTCATTTCTTGAGAAAGGAGATACACTTGAGTGTGGGTATTGGCAATGTGTCCATGGTCATTAGACTAAATAAGCCTTGAAACTCTTATGAGTCGTGTGAAAAAAGACTGAGATTATTACATTTTGATGGGATGCCCATGCTACTCACCACTCCATGCACCTTTAAGGATTCTGTTAACTCATACTTTCTCCTAGGAAAGCTAAATCATCTGGACATAAGGTTATGGTATTCTGGATCCTAGCATTATTCTGGGTGGTATTATAACACTAGAACTCATGGCCGAGACTATTAAATATCATTAGTTCATATTTGATGGGTCATAGTAAAATCCACAAGGAACCACCATTCAACAGATAAAGGAATATGAATATTTGAACCTATTCATTAAAGCTGTTCATCCATTGATTGGACAAATTCCACAGGCTGCCAGTCAATGTCATTGTATACAATGAGCGGGTACCAAAGTGGTACAGTGGTTAGCATTGTTTCCTTACAGCAAGAAATTCTCTGGTTCAGTTCTCAGTTGGGGTGCCTTATGTGTAGAGTCTGCATGTCCTCCCTGCATTCCTGTGGGTTTCCTCCAGGTACTCCGGTTCCTTCCCACATTCCAAAAACATGCGTCTAAAGCATTTCCCCATGGGCCTTCACTGAAAATGGCTCTATACCAGTCGGACTTTCCCAGTAGACATATGTTAAGTAAATAAATAAATATACTGCTTTAATGCAGTCTGTTTAGACATATACTGCATAGCATGGCCTTTTGATTCAGAGTTAGACTAGACGAAGCTGTAAGTGAGTCAGACTTATGAAGCTACCATGGCTCACTTCTACAATTAAAACACTGATGGCACAAGGAGTGAGGTGCTATTTAGCCTGGTACAAAATGTCCACTTTGGACCATGTAGAATGTATGAGAATTTAAGAGAGAAAGCAGCAGTATGGGGGAGTTTGAATTGTTTGACTAAAATGGCTGAAAAGTGGGAGAATAATAGGGACTGTAGATAAAAAACTCAACCCCATTTTAAAAATGCAAAGAATCCCTGTGCAGCATCTGTCTGTCTTCTTTATTACTTTGCTTTTTTGATTTTTATTAGCTGCCATGCCTGACACAATCTTTTATAGAATAAAAGAAGCTTATTGTTTATTTAAAAAATAATAAGCTTATTTTAAGAACTGCAGTCTTTAAGTCACATAAATTTCATACATGTCATTAACTGGTGTTACAAGTGTTGAGATGGCACGTGTTGCACTCTAATAGACTTTTGATACTGTATCTGGAAGTAGTGCCTTTGTGGTACCCTCACTCATTAACTTACCTCAATCAAGCACTATGTTTATAATGCAAACATAAACCAAACAGCAAAAACAGCCACTGCAGATCATAAACCAAGTAAATCCTAAAAACAAAATGATCAGGACAGCCAAACAGTTCCAAGCGGTACACTGTGGGACACTGTTAGAAGATGGCTTACTAGGGGCAGATATTTTTGCTATACATCTAAAGTTGTTTACCTTGCCCCCGTGTCAGTCATGCACAGTCTCTTATATAGGCAAGACCAACAATTCACTTAATAAATGTATTTATCAGCAGTTATATAGCATCAAAAAAGAGACAATAAAAGTGCCCTAGCAAGGCTTGCAATAAGCTCTGAACATTCTTCTATGTTTAGATTTTCCATTCTTGAAAGGATTACATATGAAAACAAGAAAGAGGACTGGCAGAATTTGTTATTGCAGAAATAATTATGTTGGCAGTTGCATTTGGATGCTACTAGTGTACCAGGTTTAAATGAAGCAGTATCCATTACTGGTGAACTGAAATATAATTCTTCTAAACTTTGAGTTTTGACTGCATGTTTTAAAGTTAATTTTAAAGTTATTTTTTCTGCACCCTATTTACTTGGAGTATTCAGTGTCAGAATGCTATTTTTACTTTCAAAGTTGATCTTTTAATATTTTCTTGCTTGACTTGTTGACAGTGGTTTTCAGTGTTACAAAGTTTCACTACTGTTTTTAAAAAGCACAGGTTACTTTTAAATTGCACAGGTCACAGTAAGAATTTTGGCGGTCTTTTTTGATACATTGTTACACACTTCCTGTTTGATATAAAAAGGAGCTGTTTTAGAGTGTTCTTATGATGTTACAGCCTTCTTAGATCTTTTTATTTCATTCTGAAGATGTCTACAGTAAGTTAAACGAAAGCGATAATATTTGTAATGGTTTTGCAATGAAAGCTACACTTGGAACCGTTTGGCTGTCGTGATCGTTTTTTTTTTTTTTTTACTAATGCAAACATGCTGAAATAAACATCCCCCGAAAATAACACGCAGTTTTAAAGAATGGGAGTGAACAAAAACTGCAAAAGCAAATACTGAACAGAAAATTAGGAGAGTATTATAAAAATATGTTTCCTTCCATATGGTAATCTTTTGATTTGATTAAAGGGAAGGATAACTAATTTGTGATAAGGAAAAAAAAAAAAGCACCTCACATAGTAGTGGAGTTTTCTTGTTTATTCACTTTTGCAAACTAAGAACAAAACGCTTTCTCTTCAGGTTCAGAACTGCAATTTCTGGCTGCACCATTTATCTAATGTGTGGTGTTGCTTATCGGTGACCTCTAAGCAGGTCCACTGGAATGTTGCACACACAATTTTTCCATAATGTTCAGCTTGCTCTCCACATAAAATGTGCAATTTGTAAGTAATTTATAATGCTGCACTTAAAGGGTTTGGAATTAAAGTTTACTGCCAAGTAGTTTCAGTTATTAAAACTAGTTATATACGCAAGCAAATCTAATGAAATGCAACAACATTTTTTAACAATAAGTTGCACTGTATAAGAAAGGCCATCCATCCACAACCTCTTTTTCCCATTTTTTGTACATGGTGTCTGATGCCACTTTCTGACAATCATCTAAGTGAATTTTTCAGTCTGGTTTCATCAGTCAGGCTATGTGTATACATTTTTGATTATGTACATTTTAGGCCAGTTTCCAGAAGACTTGCTCTTGGTGAAAGTGACTTACTCTGGTGTAAGGCCGATCTGTAAAACACACTACATACCGGGGGGGGGGGGGCAGAGAACCTGGACGAAACCTACACAGTGATGGGAAGTACATGCAGACTATGCACAGAAGGAATCACAACTAAAAACAATAATCCTCTGTTCTCCATTAATTTCTTTGTAGAGGGTTGACAGTGGGCATCTTCCATGTGGATGGTGTGTGGATGGCGGCAGGTCTGTGTTTGACTGTGGTGTGTGATGGCAAGTGCTGTGATACAGCAATGCTACTCATTACACTGCTGTGCCAATGATCAGTTGCTATCACACACATCCTATACAGACTCTGTCAACTCAAACAACAGCCCCCATATCCATATTTATAGATTGTAAATCCCCGATATCAGAATGTAATAAAATGATAATTGTCCACAATAATTTAACACACGCACATACACACACACACACACACACACACACACACACACACACACACACACACACACACACACGCACACACACACACATAAGCCTATCAATTATATCTACTTGTATGGCTTTGACTGTACATCTCAGATGTTTGGTTGTGATCTAATTAATTAACAAATTAGTAAATAACTGCCACACAGCAATTTATATTCTCAGCTCACTGCTGTCAGAATACACTGTGCAGTCCACTCCCCCCCATACCTTCCAAACTCTTAGGTCAAAAATCACATAGAAAACAAAAAAATAACGGACAGCAAAGGATGAAAAATCAGGGATAGCTATTGTCTTTATACATTTTGAAAGTTTCTAAAATAAACACAGAGTTCAGGAGCCACCAACCAAAATATGAGGCAAAAAATCAGGAACGTTCTGTAAAGTCATGGACAGAGCATCTATGCCCATGCCTTACACAGACACACACACACACACACACACACACACACACACACACACACACACACACACACACACACACACACACACACACACACACACATATATATATATATAAGTAACCACCAGTTGCAGCCAGTTGTACAACTGTAGCTGTTTGACAGATACTTCCTTTATATACTTAGAAAGTTGCTAGAATAATTAGCTTTACAGTTGTATGATTTTTTTTTCTAAAGGCTATTGTGTCTAAAACTCAAATATTTGTCATTATTTAGTGACTGCATTTTTCATTTGTTTGCCAGAAAACCACAAATTTCACAGGAAACCGCCCAAAATATGGGACAGTTGATAGCTTCTACTCCCTCTTACCCCCAACACACAGACACACATTTACACAAACATGCTTGTGCAACTTTCATACCTCCTATATGCTGGCATTAAAATGCTTATAATGCCAAAAAAAAAAAAAAAAAAAAATATATATATATATATATATATATATATATATATATATATATATATATGTGTGTGTGTCTGTGTGTGTGTGTGTATGTGTGTGTATATACATATATATATATATATATATATATATATATATATATATATATATATAGTTTATTATTAAAATTGCGAGTTGAGATGCCTGCAGATGGAACACTTGAAAGTTTGATTTTCGAATGTCCATCTTGCTGAACATCTCCGTATTGAAATTTCATATCAGTGAAGGCACTGTGCATTCACTGATATGAACTCAAAGTACTGTCAGAGATCACTGTACAGTGGGTTATGGTAATTCATCCCTTTCCTCACTGTAGTGTGATCTCAGAGTTGAAATATATAAGTTGCAGGGGTGTGGGGGGCCCAGGAAGACTTGCCCCCCTGCAAGAACATAAAAGTTTAATGTTGTGCAGTACATTCGTACTGTTGACAACAAGTACAGATGTTCTTTTTGTGCTAGGTGCAGAGGAAACGGTATGTTGATTCATGTCAAATCGACTTTACTGGGTTATGTTCAACATTTTCATTTTCGTAAATGTCAAATTTCAAGAAAATATGTCAACGTTTTAGTTCAAAATAGAATTGATCATCGCCATTATGATAGTAAACTATATATATATATATATATATATATATATATATATATATATATATATATATATATATATACTTCCAGAAAAGTAACAGTTACTCTCTTAGTCTTGTAACCATTTGCTTTCAGTCTCAGACTTTCATCAGCTCTTTCTGTCTGATCCTTCAAGTCCTTTTCAGGCTGATTTGGATTGCTTGATTCAGAAGTTCCTATGGATACAGATCAAGATGAGGGTCATTCCATCACCCTTAGCTTTGAAGACAATCTGATCTGGCCAAATTCCTGTCATTATTGTTCCCTTACTGGTCCTTCCTTTGGCTCTTGTTACCTTGTAAACCTTGCCCATCTTGGAACCTGCAGACCAGGGGTCGACATAGATCATGCCTTTGACTGCAAGGGAGTTTGTTCCAACTGACTTGACTCTTGCTTCCATGGACCCATTTGAGACTCCAATCCAACTATTTTGATTGTGACTTCGGCTTCATCAGCTAGACCATTCCCTCATTGTAGCACACCACCTTCCCAGTTCCAGAGGTTACTCCTATGAAGGTGTCTACTCCTCCAAAGGATCCATTAGCAGGGGTGATATCTTTGGATCCAACAGAATTTGGTTCAGCCTACCAGATAATTGGAAGGATAATTTATGTCCTCAAGAGAGGGTCCCACAGATTTCACTGGTCTCAATTCCACCCCTTGAGGCCAATCATCTGACTTCTTATTCTCTTCAAATATTCACTGGAGATAGTTGTTCCTTTGGTTCCAAGCTAGCTGCTCAGAAGCAGAAGACATCTTGTGAAGACTCAGGTGTCTCATCCCCTGAGCTGCAAAGAAAAAGGACATGCAAGAGGAAGCACCTGGACTGTCAGTCAGAGTACCCTAATCCTCATACTGACTTGGAGAATATGAAGGTCTCCCACCAGTCCTCTCTGAAAGGTATCTCATTTGGCAAAATTCTAGAGCTAATGTGCCAAAAGGGATATTGACCCATACAATCACCCTCTCAGGATGAGGAGGTATTACTTGTGGCCTACAGAACAATGCAGTCTACATTCAGGGTGGTCCCTCAGGCTGACCAGTTAATAGATTTAGCAGTCAGGAGGTCTTGGCAGGATCCCGATACCTGTGAGGCAGTTCCCTGCAAATGTAATAAAATTCTTCTCTCTCTCAAAACAGCAGCAATACAGGGCTAGGTTACAGGCAGTAGACTATCATAGTGATGGTAGCTACTAAAAGTGAAATCACTGAAGATTCTACCTCTGTTCATCCTTTCAATAAAGAATACAGAGTGATGGACAGATTTTGGAAGTGGGTGTTTGCTTCGGGTGCCTTTGCACTGCATGCCTTGACCTATATCACTCCTGTGAACAGATTGTACAGAGATTTGTCTCAGCAAGCATAATTTGTTCTGAATAACTCAAAATGGAGTCAAAGAAGCAACCAGAGGCTAACTTAACCATCATATTCTACAGTATGAAACACTCCATGCATCTAATGAATAATGCATAGAATAGAGCCGTCAGGACAACAGAAACAGGCATAGTCATGAGGCGTCGTGCTTGGCTGCACATTTGCAGCTTTGTGGACAACTTCAAAGCTTCCTTCACAAATGCTCCTATTGATAGGGTTTCTTTGTTTAGTCCATAAATGAAAGAAAAGCTGCAAAAAAGTGAGCAAGATGGTAAGATTCTCTCTGATGTATGAGTCAAGTTCATGGCCTCTCAGTAGTCTTACAGTTGGAAACAAAAAGGACTTCTCTCTCTCTGGTTCCAGATGTCAGTATGTCAGTTTGACTCATCCTCAGATGGGGGAGACATGGTAGATGTGACCCCTGTAATGGATGCAGGCCCAGAGGCTGAGGAGGCCTGCAGAACAAGAGATATCATGGCTTTTCTCCATCATAAAGTACTAGTTGGGGGTCATCTTTCCTTCTTACCAGACTCATGGTTCATCATCACTTGAGGCAGATGGGTAAGAGGGATAATATTCAGGGCCCAGTTTATTAAACAGTATAATCCATACTCAGGACATCATCTCTGTATACCACACAGCCTGCCTCAAAGGAGTCTAGGTTTTGTCCCATTAGCAGTGGTGGCTGGTGACTTCAAATCAAAGGGGGGCTGCAGGAGAGAGCTGAATGGGTGGGGTCAATGGGAAGGGGTGCAGCCAACTAGAAAGGGGAGGAGCTATGCTCAAAAACCACAAAAACTGTAACTTTAATTAAATACCCTGCCCTGGGTGCCAATCCGTCATTATGAGAGTCCAACCCATCATTATGAGAGTCCAATCAAGACAAAATGAAGTACAGAAGAAAAAAATATTTCAATGCATTGGCTGCATGACAGCTTACTTAATATCTAGAGGGAAACAAAAAGGTTGTGAGGCATGAAAAAAAATTACTTTTTAAATCCATTACTGGAATGCCAGTCAAAATCAAGTATAAAAAAACAAGCAGCACTCAACTCAAACCAGCACTCAACTCAAACCACTTCTCCTTGCACTGAAGTTCTAATTATAATTTATATTCAGCTTTATTAAAGTACCAAGTAACATGCTGAAAGTAGCGATCTCTGTGATACCCCCACTTGTAAAAATGTTTCTTATCCAAAAAAGACCTGCTGCCTGACAGCAATTATCTACTTGTTTCATGGGGAAAACATGATCAAAGTAAAAATGAAAAGCAAACAAGAAACAAGCTCAAGATACATTACTTAAAGGATTACTGCACAGGTTATGGACCACACATGATAGATTGGCATTCTGTTTAGTTTACAGGTAAAACCTGCAAAGATGACTGCAAGTCTCCAACAAATGTAATGAGCTTCTTAAAATAATGTAATACTGTCCTTTATTACAAATACTGTCATATGCATTCAATACCCAAGGCTTATACGTTATCTAGTTATGCAAGTATTCTCTGCATGGCAACAACAGAAAGGCTTTCAGTGTTGGCAATTCTTTAACAGTATGCTTATTAAAGCTTACTTGCATCTTACAATCTCAGACAAGCTTATACGATGGTCATTAAAGCATTGCTTCTTAAACACAGAGCAACAGGCACTTTCTGAATAATAATAAGCATAAGTTAACAAGTATGTCACAATTTGAAATGCCTCTCGCTGACTGTGATGGCCCTGACACATTTGTCATACCTCTCAATCACAGAGCAAGAAATCTGGACAAAGCCATACAAAGAAGTGGGACAAAGGTCCAAAAATAAGGACAAATTTTAAATATTGCTCTTATAAACTTAGAAAGATAATAAAATAGTAGGTATTGCATTAGTATGAATTTTTTGAAGGGTGTGAAATCTGAAACTCAAATGTCTGTCATTATTTTCTAACTTTAGTCTTTAATGATTTGCCACTAATTTGCAAAAAAAACCCCACAATTTAATGAAAAATGGACCATAAATGTGATGCAAAAATATAAAATAGCCACACAATACAGCTGGGAGCTAGTCAAAGAAGGGACATTTTTTTAATACTAGTACTGTTAACTTAAGCAGCTGACAAAATAAAAGAATCTGCATGCATTTCTGAAATAAAAGTAATCTATAACTTATTATTACAGTTGTTTATTAATTGTAAACCCTCCACGTTTTCTTCCAAAATTGCCATTTTGCGGAGGGATTATTAGGGGAAGAGCAACATTTTGAGCCAAAACCAGGTACAGTTGAAAGGTTTGGATATGCCTAATTCTATAAAGCAATTTATTTGCACATACCTCTCAACCTGTTAATGCAGGAAATCTGGACAAGGCCAAATATATTTGTGGCACATATAAACAGTACTAAAAATTGCTCTTGTATAAACTGAGACAGTTGATAGAATAAAAGGTCTTGCTTTAGCATGCATTTTTCTGAAGATTATGAAGTCTGAAACTCAGTGTTTGTCTTTTAGTGACTTAATTCCTAAATGATTTGCCAGAAAACCACAGATTTTATGAGGAACAAACCAAAAATAAGAAGCAAAAATCTATTCATTCTGTGAAAATCTGGACATTTGACAGGTATATTTCAGCCGGGGCTGTCTGAGTTTGCTGCCCTTCCCCCTCACAAAATCATGGTCGAATGGAGCCTCCCCCCTGCAGCCATTCAAATGAACCATTACTTGGTTATTTCACCCCATTTACCATAAACACTAATGTGCATACTGCTTTACTTTTACGATGATTTGGACTTCATTTGAAAGTTTTATTTTGCATTTTACAGCACATACACTAAGACATCTACTAAACAAAGCAACGCAGTCTCACAATGAAAACAGACTTAGCATTAAAACTTCTCTGTCTTTGAAATTCACATTCATTGAAACAGCACTGAAACCCACATTCAAAGAAAATGCATTTGGCTAGTGGCAAATAAAGATTAACTTTGGGCTATTTTCAAATGATAGGCCCCTTGCACACAAAACATACATGTGTTCTGTGATGCACCTTCCTGATTGCATTAAATTATATTCCTTGTATAATACAGTACAGTTGTTAGAGGGTGTTTTAAATTTATTGTTTTGAACATTTTTCCAGTTTTTGTTTGTTTGTGTCTTTCAGCTTTTCCCGGTTAGGGGTCGCCACAGCGGAACTCTGGTCTGCTAATGATTGGCAGTAGATTTTTACGTGCCGAGTTGCCAGCCCTGACGCACAACCTTCAATGAAGGTACACCCATTCATGCATGTCTCCACGCAGAAGACGCTCTAGCTGAGAATCGAACCAGATAGCGTCTTACTGTGAGGCGACAATGCTACCGCAGCACCACCACCGCAGTACAACATTTTTCCAGTAAACAATGAAACAAAATGCATGCACCAATAATGACAATACTGCCCAATTGAGAACATCATAAAAGTCTACTCAAACTTCTACAATCCACCAGTATCAGTAAATATGCACAATCTCTGCAGAAGTAAAAGTTATCTTAATAATTCCACATTAAAAAGATCTGTAACTAATGAAGAGGATGCTGCTAGCAAACAACTTTATATTTCATTGTTTCATCTACAAATAAAATGCCTGTTGTCCTTGAGGAATAAATTGCCTATATTACATTAAAAAAATTATAAGCTAGTAATATTGCAATAGAGAATGGATGGCAAACTGATAACAGGTTCATAGTTACTAGGTACCTCCGACCAAAGAGGACATTCTCATCCACCCCCTTTAAAAGTACAACACAGTACAGTATCAGCAATGCATCTACATACTGTGGGAGTAGAACCCACAGCCTTCTGCATCGAAAGCAAGTACACTACCTGTTATGATATTAACAATGCAAGTAAACTCAGCATAAGCAGCAATAAATGTCTCTTCAAGCTCCCAGCTCCTTGTAAAATCCACTCGACACTCAACTGTATCTCTCAACTTTGCAGCACAAGAAATCTGGAAAAAGCCAAAATTTATTGGGAGGGAGAAGGAGATAAAAGCCCAAAAACCAGAGATACATTTTAAACACTGCTTGTATAATCTTGGAAAGTTGCTAGAATAAAATGTTATGTTACCACCATGCATTTCACTGCCAACTCTTGAATGTAGGACCCTATGCACTTCAGTCAGAGTAACATACCACTATGCCATAAGCTGTTTCTTAAAAGAAATGAAGACAGAAACTTAAATGGCCATTATTTAATGAATTCACTTCTCACCATACCTCTCAACCTCTTAACACAAAACACTTGGACAAAGCCAATAATGGGGGAATACAGCCCCCAAACATATTCAGTGAATTCAGTTCTCAGTTCTCATCATAGCTCTCAACCTCTTAGCATAGTTGCTAGAATAAAATGTTATATTACCACCATGTATTTCACTGCCAAGTCTTGAACACAGGACCCTATGCACTACAGTTAGAGCAACATACCACTATGCCATATAAGCTGTTTCTTAAAAGAAATGAAGACTGAAACTTAAATGGCTATTATTTCATTAATTCAGTTCTCACCATACCTTTCAACCTCTTAGCACAAAACCCTTGGACAAAGCCAATAATGGGGGAATACAGCCCCAAAACATATTCAGTGAATTCTGTTCTCACTTCTCACCAAAGCTCTCAACCTCTTAGCACAAAAAATAGGACAAAGCCAATAATGGAAGAATACAGCCCCAAAAATAGGGACAATTTCAAATATTGATGTTATAAACTTAGAAAATTTGTAGAATAAAGGGGTTTTGTTTTGTGTAGTGTTACCAATGTATTTTCTGAAGAATATGAAGTCTGAAATTCAAATGCCTGTGTCATCACATTAAGAAACATATGAGGCAAAAATCTGCAATGGTGGTGGGTAGGGAATTCAGGCTGTTGCTGTTACTTGTATCCAAAGTACATGGTTTGAGCCTCAGCCTGCATAACTCTAGCAACCAGGAATATTGTAGTGGGGCATTTCACACACGCAGTGCTCCTGCCATTACTCCCTTGCAAGTAGCACTCGGTCCAAGAGTATGCATGTATGCTGGGAATGGAAGCCAGCCAATCAGATATGAGTCAGGAGTGCAGACTGAAGACATTGCACTCTGTTCTCCTTGCAGTCTATGCGGTTATAAATCGCATAGACTTCTGGGGCATCTAGAATGAGTTCCTTGTTTTTGTAATCTGGACTGGTTCCAGAAAACACATAGGGAAAAAAGCACACATGTGCATGACTTGCAGCTACTTTTCTGTTTTCTCTTATTTTCATTTTTATAGCTGGGTGTGTGTGTGGGGGGGGGGGGGTTGTAATCCTGCAGTCCAATAGCACGAGCTGCCCCTGCCCATTAGTGACATGCATGTCCCCACTGTCCATACCCAGAATATCAGTCACAGCTCTGTTTATAGTGAAAGTCCACTGTGAGTTAATCAATGGTTAACTAATTACTTACCTTACTAAGTCATCATTGAGTTAGGAAACATAAGTATGTGAGTGGTCTTTCTCTTTAAAGTAATATCAGACCATATAAAACATGGTCACCTGCATAAAACTAAGAAAGCAGAACTAGAATATCTGTATGTAAAGAGGAAATAGGGTGCAACATTAAGGTCTGACTCTTGTATCTGGGTAGACCAGAAAGGATTGGTCCCAGGCAGGATAACAGGTCCCATGTTTTCACTTTATGGAGTCTTGTGCTTGAATAATTTAGTAACAATGTGGTTCTCAAATCCTAGTCACAAAGTTTGTGCAGGAACATTGCATAGTTTGCAGAATTCTTAGCTCAAACTATGTGTACAGGTGCCACACCAGTAACTCACCCAGTATCTTTTTTGTGTAAGACTCACACATGAGAAACATAGTGGCTATTAGTTTTGTGTCTTGGCTTAAAATAATGCTGGTCATGAGTAAGTAAGTTTATGGTAAATAATCTGCTCTTGTTCCACTTAAGATTGAGTGTGACAGGCCTGTAGTTATTGTATTTGGCAGTGTTGCCAGCCTTTTCCCTAATTTGAGGCATTTCACATATGATAGTAGAATTTGTAGTGAGACCAATATTAGTACTAACGCCAAGATCACCAGTATTTTTACTGCAGTCTGTGTGATGATTAATACTCTCCAAATGCTTTAAGACTGGAGCAGTTGTTAGGTATGAGGCCCCAAGATAATTGATTTTATGTTCTTGTACTTCTTTCCTTTACAGGTCCTGAAATAAACAGATATGTTACTTGAAAGTGGAAGTGTTGATGCCCTTCCATATATATCACTGTTGGATTATTCATTACATAAGGGATCTCCTACCAAGGATAGCCCAACATCCGACCAGTATACTAAAACCTTTAGTACTTATAGGTATCATACATCACTTGTGTGCTCCCCGTGCAAGGTGTAGGGCATAAAAGTGACATACATGCATACACTGATAACTTTTTTGCCATCAGACTGACCGCCATCGTTAAACGTTGTTCTGGATGCCCCTTCTCCTCTGCTGGTTATCAAGCAGTCTTTCAGCTAAGTGTCCCTTTGGGTTTCTTTGTACGTTTTCCTATTGTCTTGTGCCTCCTGGCAAGTCTATTCAGACCTCTGCAACCCAAAAACTTGCTTTTCAGGACAAACCAGGTTCCATTTGACAGTTTGTTTCGCCTTTCCCTCGGCCAGGTTCCCTTATCCCTCCATCTTTCCATGTCTCTTCCAAATTGGTAAACGATCACAACAGACTCTTGGGTTCTGTCCGTTATTCACCAGGGATATTTTATGGTTTGGAAATCCTTTGTTCCCTTTTTGGGCATTCTTCAACCTCCTCAGGCGCAGCTTCTTCTTTTCCCACAGGTGCTTCATTCTGTTTTAGTTCAGGGCACCATTCAAGCTGTGCCCCCTACCGAGGTAGGTAGGTTTTTTTTATTCCAGAATATTTTTGGTTCCCCAAAAGGAGGACATTTGGAGACCATTTATGGATATTTTCCAGCTCAATACCTTTCTCAGATTTGTTCCTTTTGGATGTTATCTCTTCCGATATTATTTCCCTTTCTTCTACCCCAGGGCTTTCTGGTCTCTCTGTAGCTCAAGGATGCCTACCTTCATATCCCCATCCATTCCATTTTCAGGAAATGTTTACATTTATGCATTTCTTCCTTGCCCTTTCAGTTCTCTGCTTTGCCCTTTGACCATTCTACTGTCCCAAGGGTATTCACCAAATGCCTCACTCCTGTCATTTCCTTTTGCAGGATGCAAGGAGTTGAGATCTTTCCCTATCTGGATGATCTGGTCATTCAAGCTCCCTTCCCAGTGCTCTGCTTCAGGATCTCCAGTTTTCTATTTGCTTGTCAGAGAGTCTGCGGTTTTCCATAAATTTCCAGAAATCAGTTCTGAAATCTTTTCAGGATCATATTTTCCTCGGCTGCAGGTTCCAGACTATTCCCATGCTGGCATCTCTTGCCTGACCCAAGGCTGTGTCTCTCACTGCCTTTTTCCAGTCTCTTCTTCTTCTGGCTTCAGTCTCAGACAGGAAATTTCTCTGGGTTCTTGGGTTCATGGCTTCCACCATTCCCATGCTCCCTCTGGCCAGGATCCACATGAGAAAGCTTCAGTGGTATCTCATGTCAGTGTGGCTCCAACATTGCCACCCCCTTCCTTCCCTGTTTCAAACTGGTAGATTCAACACCTTTCCCTCAACAAGGGTCTTCCTGTCCAAGCTCCACTCAAGAGCCCTTTACAGACTCCTCAGACAGGGCGCTTCTTTCAGCTCCCTGAAGGTTCAGGATCTCTGGCCTCTCCATCAGAGGTCAGACTACATCAATATAAAGGAGATGAGGGCTGTGTTTCTGGCTATTAAGACTTTTCATTCCGTCTTTTATCCCGGGCCCCTTCAAAATCTTCAGAGACAATACCACAGTGATGTGGTATGTCAACAAACAAGGTGTTTCATTGTCCTATCATCTTTGCAGACTAGCTCTTCAAGTCTGGCATCTAGCTGTCCAGTATCAAGTGACTCTTCAGGCAGTTTACATTTCCTCAGAGCACAGTCTAGTGGCAGATGGTTTGAGCAGGTCTAGCACATAAGCTCATGAATGGATGCTTCACAGAGATGTGTTCCTGGAAATTGTCCATTGGTGGGTATTCCATAGCTAGTTCTTTTTGCCTCCACTCTGAACATGCAACTTCCATTATTCTGTTCCAGAATCCCAAATTTTCTGGCTTTGAAAATGGATGCCCTGTCTTTTTCTTGAGAGTCGATGTTTCTGTATGCCTTCCCTCCTCTTCCTCTCTTTCCATGAGTCTTGCATAAGATCAGGCAGGACTCTCCCAAAATCTTGCTGTGACTCCTTTTTGGCCTAGACAGGATTGGTTCACCCTTTTTTTCTCCATTGGCTAGGAGCAATCACCACGTTACCTCACCGGTTGGATCTTCTCATACAATACAAAGGATCTCTCATCCATCCTCATTTGTCCACTCTTCAACTAACACTGTGGGTGATAGGGTTTTGATCCCTTTCAGGCACATTATTTCTAAGGATGTGCTTCAGGTTTTGCATGAGGTCAGGAAACCTACTACTAGGAAATCATATATTTCCAAATTGAAAAGATTTTATGTCTGATGTCTCTCTCACCAGCAGGATCCCTAGTTCTTTCTTATTTGTGTGATTTGCTTCATGCTGGGTTTAGCATATTCTTCATTTAAAGCTCACCTGTCAGCAATTTCTGTTTGTCTGCTCTTAAATTCTCCTTTGGCTTCTAGATTTGAGGTCAAGCAGTTTCTTAAAGTTTTCCTTTGTATCAGGTCTCCCAGGAAGCCTTTTCCACCTTCTTGGAACTTCAATTTTGTTCTTGAAAAATTGACTCAGGCTCCTTCTGAGCCTGCTTGTTCAGTTTCCTTACACCGTTGTACTTGAAAGATTGTTCTTCTTTTGGATATTACTTCAGCCAAGGGGGTCTCTGAACTTCAGGCTCTCATGGCCCTTCCTCTCTTCTTAGTTTTCCACAGGGACATATTTGTACTAATCCTTCTTTTATGTCCAAGGTGGTCAATGAGTTGTCCCTTAATCAGTTTATTCATCTTCCCTCTTTTTTCCCTTTATTGCAGTCTGCCAGTGAGAAGGTTATTCACACCATGGATCTGCATAGCTCAAGATATTATTTGGACAAAACTAAAGTTATTTTCATATCTGAGTGGCTTTTCATTTCCTGGGTTTAACTGTTTCTAAGCAAACCATCTCTGCCTGGATTTCTAAGGCCGTTTCCTTTTGTTATTGTTTTCATGTAAAATGTCTTTCCTCATCAGTAAAGGCCCATTCTACCAGGACTGTTGCCTCTTCTGGTGCTTTTTCCAATGGGCTGGATACCATTTCTATCCTTTAGGCTGCTACTTGGTCCTCTGTTCATATATTTGCAAAGCATTATAAGTTGGATGTTATTTCCAGGCCAGAGCTGGCTTTGCCAGGGCTATCCTGCATGGGTTTCTGGAGGGCCATTCTCCTCCTTGGCTTCCTCCTGAGCTCTTCCTGATGTAAATAATACTGCAACAGTGATATGGAAGGGCATAGTCCAGTTATGTAAAATCTTACCATAACAGTAGATGGCTTTCTCTTCAGTTTTACAGCATTCACTCCCTCCCTCCTGCCTCTCTGCTTTTTTCTCCTTTTGGATGCACATGTTTTCACTATCCCTGAGGACATTCTGTTTCTTCTGGGACTTTTCCAGCTCTAAGTGTATGCGTCCATACGTCACTTTTATGCCCTAAATCTTGCATGGGAAGCATACATGTTTCTTATGATGCTACTAAGTACTAAAGGCTTTAGTGTACTGGTATACTGGCTGAACATTGCAGGAGATCTCTTAGAAGTGAATACTGCTACACTGAAGAGAAGGACATCTACTGTTATAGTAAGATTTTACTCTACTGTACTTTCTACTCTCAGGTACAGCACTTTAGTTTTGTGACGTCTTCTATTCTTTTATGTAACCAGATGTGGCTAGCACTTCATGGAAAGTTTTGAAAGAGAAATTGTTTGAGTGCAAAAAGTCAAAGAAATGTTAACATTAGGATCTAGTCACGTAACATCAGGGGGGTATATTTCCATAAGAGCAAGATACCTGATTAAGGTGAGAGACAAAAAAATATATGAAATGGAAGAGAGGTCGAACTACAACTTTGAAAACTGAAATAAACAAGCTGGACAAACAGATTAAGCATAGTGTTAGACAAGCTCAGGAAAAAAGTGAAGAAAATGTCTATAAAAATATTGAGCATAATATGAAACCTTTTTATAGATGCATAAGATGTGGAAGGAGTAAAGATACACAAATTGATAAACTGTATGCAGATTCTAAAATGTATTCTCAGACACAACAGATTATAAATATATTTACAAAATTGTCTGTAAAACAGTTTGGCTCCACAAAAGGGGTGGTAAGTTGTCCTAGTGACATCCAGGTAACCCCAGATACTGGAATCAAATTAGAATATATTGAAAAAGAGCTGTGCAAACTGGATCCAAACAAAGTGCAGGGAGGAGACGGAATAAGTAACAGTGATTTGAGAACACTTTAGCAAGAACTTACACTGCCATTACATCTATTATTCACTAGGTCATGTAAATATGGGGAGATTCCTCAAGATTGGAGACATGCACTTATTAAACTTGTCTTTACGGGAAAGGGGAGTAGGACAAACTCAGAATCATATAGACCCTTAAGTCTACTTTCATGTTGTGGAAAAATAACGGAGAAGGTAATACTAGATAAGTTATTGTCAGAACTGGATAGGTTGGGACTTGAAACCATATATCAGCATGCATATTTTGAAAATAGATCTATTACCACCTGTAACATGATGTTCTATAACAATATAATAACAGCTATGAATGAAAAATTGTGTTGTGATGTGATTTATATAGATTTAACTTCAGCATTTGACAGGGTCATGCACAAAACACTCATCAATAAATTAGTACAACTAAGTATTGATGACTGTTGATAAGATGGATAGCTGCATGGCTTACAAACAGATCATGGCAAGTATCACACACCAAATGGACAGGTGAAATCCTTGGTTACAGTCAAGGTGTCCCACAGGGCTCTGTACTAGGCCCTTACGTGTTTAGATTGTATCTTTCAGAGCTTACTTTTTCATCTGAGGTGTTCTACAGTCTATATGCTGACGACCTAAAATTGGGTAAACTGATTACAAGTGTTACAGATAAGGCATGTCTGCAAAATAATTTGACTAAATTGACCATTTGGGCACAGGAGAATAATATGTTGAGAAATACATCAAAAACTAAGCATATGAGATTTGGGAGACATAAACTGAAAGGTGAATATTTAATACAGCGCACAGTGCTTGAAACTGTAGACTCATTTAAGGACCTGGGTATATGGGTAGATTCAGCTATGAGTTTTTTTAATCATATCAACCAATTGGCTAATGATAGTTATAGAACTATAGGTTTTATAAAAAGATTTATAAAGTCTAGGAAATCAAGCATAATGAAGTCATTGTTTGTTAGTTACATTAGACCCAAACTTGAGTATGGAATAACAATATGGAAACCCTATAGGAAAACAAGCATGAATAAACTGGAAAGAGTACAGTGGAAATATACTAAGGGCATCTATGGATGTGAAAATCTAAGTTATTATGAAAGACTAAAATATCTGAACTTGTACAGTGTCTCTTACAGATATTTAAGAAGAGATCTTATTCAGGTATATAGGGCATTTAGGGACAACTACCTCTGGGAATGTTTGGGGTTATCAAAAAGTAGGAAATTGTAACCGGCCAGGAAACAAACTGTTGATGCAACCACAGGCAAAAACTAAAAATCAAATAGCGTAGAAACAATTTATTACCGCTTTCGTCAGAAGACTTCATCAGAATACTTTGTTACAAAAAAGTCACTGCCTTAAATAGCACTTTAATTATCCAATTTAACAATTAATTAAAAACATTAAAATCTTTTAAAGAGCACTTGCATATTATATAAACAACAATTCAGTGTTGTCTTTATTAATGCCTAGTTTGCCATTTTTTAAAAAACATTTAATATTGACCATTCCATTTAAACCCGGAGGTTTATCAGATTTTAAACGGATCTGCCACAAAGCTTCCCTCTGTTCTACAAAATTTCTAAAATCTCCTCCCCTTACATCAGTTTTACAAACCTCAAGAACAGAGAATAAAAACTTTTTAAAATTGTTACATGTTACAGAATGTTTAAATAATGCATTCTTTTCATCGTGCCTTTTGATGTCATATAGGTGCTCACGTATACGTGTTTTTAAACTTCTCGTCGTCATTCCGACGTAAAAAGCTGGGCATGTGCTACATAGTCCAATATATACCACACCTGCTGTGTTGCAATCTACATATTGGGGTACTTGAAAAGTCTTGTCAATATTGTCAATGGTGATCAATGGTCCTACCGATAAAAATCTACAGGTGTTACAGTGATAACAAGGAAAAACACCCTTCGTCTTCATTCTGTTATTTACTAATGGTGTTTTATTTGTTTCCAATGCTTTTTTAATATCAAATGAGAAGTGTACTAATTGGTTCTCTGACAGAGTAGCTGATGCTTGGAACAGACTACCAAATTACATTAAAGCAAGTGCTAGTTTAGATATTTTTAAGAACAGCCTGGATATTTATTTTGGGAACAAGTGTTTTAGCATATTGGCAAGATAGAAGGGCTTTAATGCCCATGCTTGAAACATTTGTATGTATGTATGTATGTATATATACTTTGTGCTACCAAAATGGATAGTGTTTGTTTTGCTGTGGATTGATAGTATAGGAAAGCTATTGAGGTGGAGTGGCCAGATTTAAGGACTGTTTAATAAAGGTACAGCCAATTACTTCAATGTCTCTGAAAAAAATATCTGAACTTAAATACATCTGTCTAGGTAGTGAACAAATGTATATCTGCATGACCTGCCTCCTACAAATCAGGTGAAAAATTCTAGACAGTTTTGACAAGTACAAAAGAGAACCCAGGGGCCAAAGTCATCTTCTGTTTCTCTGTACAAGACATCTGTGAGATTACAAAAAGGTCACATCTCAGGAAGTAAATACATGCCCGATTAAAAAAAAATGGCACTGGGATTCCTCAAGCTACAAGGGGTAATCAGCCCTACAATGGATTCCAAAACATGATTCAAGTTGCAATGTCTAACTGATTGTATAGCCTATTCAAATGAATGAGCCCTTATGGCATAGGTGGTGATTTTACCAGTATGACAGTACTGGTTTTGCAGGTGTTACTTAATGGAAAGGATGCTAGACTGCAGTATCAGTACCAGCATACAGGTGGAGCTATACTATTGGCTACAGGTAAGTTGGTGGCTGACTGAAGTTTGCATGCATGAATTATTATTGTGTTCTATGAGTCATTCCCTGCTAACACAAGGAATGAATCAGGTCAGTTTTTTGGATGGAATGTAGGTTGTACCTCTTTTAGAACCACTCCATAGAACACCATCCTTGTATTTTCAGACAAGAAAATGCGCACTTGACAACGTTTCAACTGTGTTGCATGCATTGCCATGTCTTAAGTATATGTGGTACCGTGGAGACAGCTGATATTGGAGGACTTTGGTGCTTATTCAGTGGGTTTCTTGCTGCTGGGTTATACTGTTACTAGGTAATGAGATTCATTTATATGAAATCTTTCTGAATCTCATTTGCAGGGAATCTTACTGAGTTTCACTAGCTGTTCCTAGTGCAACAAGTACTTAATGCACTTGTGATGGTGTAGTTTCAAGTACAGTAAGGCATACTCTGCACCTTGTATGATGTCATACTGTGACTGTGAAACTACGATTTATTCTTGGGCAGTGTTGCATGGTGGGGGGCACTCCTCAGTACCACCATGAACTTTATAGAACTGAGCCTCTTTCCTACCTGTACCTTAGACTGCACTATTAATTGAAGTCTGCTGTGGCACTGTACCAAGACAGATTGATGATAAGACTGTGAGAAGGAGCATTGCCACTTCTGCATTTAATGTTCTTCTTTTTATGGCTGACTATCCAGTTCTTTTTGCCACTAGTTATTCATGCCAAAGAACTTTATGATATAACAGGAGGACAAGTTGATCTATGCCTTGATCCTTCTTCCTAGATGTCACAACTGGTTTTAACATTATCTTCGGTATTCTGAAATATGTTCTAATAATCTTTGATCTCGTTTTTTCATAGTTTAGTGCTCCTCTTTCTTCTACTTCCAAATGCATGTATGCTCAATCTTCTTCCAATTCATTTGTATTACATTTGTTCTCATGTTGATGCTTCCTTGATTTATTTCTTTTTTCGGCATAAATTATCAAGACCATGGGTTACTGCTGCATCATCTGAAAACATATTTTAGTACTTGTATTGCTAGTTTCGATTGTCTGACAAATAAACTACATAGTTTTAAATCATGCACAATAAGGAATTGGGATATACTTTGACTGTATTGTTTTCTTGGATTCAGACTGCATCCATAACCTTGTCTATTAAAAGTATTTATTTATTTATTTATTTTTATTTGATAATTGTGGTAGAATGTGCTGAAGAATCATACTCAGCATATATTTATGAAAACATGATTGCGCCCCAGATGACACAATCTTGATTACTGACCAAAGTACTGGTGGAGTTAAATGGGGAGGAGTGGGGATAAGTGGATGTTTTTGGTTTACCTGTTCTAGTGGTAATAAGGTGGTAGTATCTGCTACAAGATTACCAGATGTTGTAGGATGGAAGATACTGTAGTAAATAGGACAAATGAGTTAACAGTAGCCTACCAGTCAGGACATGCACTGTAGCTTGGGACTTGAAAAGTATGTCGTAACTAGGTTGTGTTCAAGCCAAGCACTGTAGGCATCTATTACACAAACACTGACAAGTTTGTAGAGCAAGGTAGCTTATGAAACAACTGAATCTGCCACACAAAATAGCTCTCCAGATTACTGTAAATGTTACTTTCTACTGTTGACTATGTAAGACTGAAGACTGTGATATGGTAGACTCTTCCTGGGAAGGGAAGATTCCCCATCATTAGATGATGTAGGGTAATAACTGGCTGTATATAACAGTGGGAAGAAAAAAATTAATTGAGATTGGTGAAGCTAGATGTTCAAAGTTGGGAAGGACTAAAAAAATAGTGACCATAGGAGGTTACTAGGCTATTAGCCCTAAGGCCTCTGCAAGCCTAGCCATGTTATACCCTTGTTCCCTTTTGGACCAAGATATGTAGTCTATGTTTGCATGTAAATCTAAGATCAGCACCGACTGACAATCAATCAATTTAGAAAACCCTTTGCCAAATTTGTATATACAGTAAGCACATATAATAGACTGAGGTATGCTTGCAAGTATAGAATTGCTTCATTTTTTTTCTGGGAAATGCATTTCTATGGCAGCATTCTACTTTTATAAAATGAATGCTCTGAATTTTTGCACAATATTGAGAAGTATGTTGCTGTTTCTATTATAAAATGCTTGACTAAATTAGCTCTGTAGCCTAAATATTTGATTACAGTCTTTTATGTTTCTTGTTCATGCATTCTGCCATAACTTGGGAGATTGGATATCAGTACACATTTCTGCACATATTCATGCCTAGTAACTATTTCTGAATGTATGTGAAGTAAGAATGGTGATTAACTTATTGCTACATTATTACAGACTGAAGGAGGACATGATTTAATGAATTTTTATGTGCTACTTCAAAGAAGGAATGTGAAGTTATATTCTTCTTGAGAAAAAAACAGTGGACACGTAGACCTCTCAACTGTCTGTATTTTGGAGGAACTGTCATATTTTCATGCCTGATTTACCCCTGTATGTGATGTACCTATTTTTGGAGGTGTGTCCATATTTTTAGGCTTGATTTACCCCTTCACACAATTTCCTGAATCCCCCTCATCCCACATGACTTTTGAAGCTGTCTTGTACACGGGAAAACACCACCACATGACAATGTACTGCTGGTACCAATAATTTAAAGAAAGGGGACACGCATCTTACATCTCCCTTTTTCAGAAGTCAAAATAAATTACTTTGTGTGGTAGACTTTTGCAATATGATCATCATTGAAGTCTACGGATTTTACATTGTTTCTTTGAAAATGTCCTTATATTTTCTGTCATTTTTGTCACTCTGTTTTTTAAACACGTTTCTGAGTAGTATCCCATATTCCTGCTGGAAGCAATAAGAGTTATGTGCTATTTGGCATTCACATTTTATGATAATTAGATCTCTAGCTTTTTGTCTGCATGTAGCTACTTTTCAAAGGTCTTTGCACCTATTTTCAATGTCTGCAGATTGAGAGGCATGCAGACAGGAAATAATATTCAGTCCCTGTGGTAAAGAGAAATGTACTTCTGTATATGATTTCTGGACTTATAATCTCTTTGCATTTATTACTGAGTCTAAATTGTTCCCAAGTTGCACTGTACAAAATGTTGTTAGTGCTTCAGCAATGTACATACTAAAGAAAAACATAAAATGTGATTGCACATTCTTAAATGTCGATAATAGTACTATACATGTTACTCAGTAATGTCCATTAGCTGGAAGCATACAACGAAATGATGGAATAGAGTTACTAAATGATCGCCATCAGTGATATTCCAAATAAAGTAAAAAAGCGATGTTTTCTTACCTGCTTCCACTACATGCTCCATTGTTGGGAAACGCTTGTACACTGCTGTGCTCACAGAGCGAAATATTAAGACTCCTGAGAGGTTAGCATATCGCATGAGGGTACGTCGTAACATCCTGCCATATTCATCTGTTCCATGAACATTACTGGATATCAAGGTCATGAGACGATCTGGCCATGGTACACTTTCATATTGTCCCCACCAGCGTGATACTACCAGTGTTACATAGAAACCTGTGGAAAATAAATACCTACATTTATAAAGAATTGTTGACAATAGTGATTACTTTAATTCTTTTCTGTTCAGAAGTGCTAAGGCAGAATCTCTGTTGTGCATAGTTGAGCTGGTAAACTGCATCAGCACACAGTAAACTACTGAACAGTAAATTATTTTAAAAGAAAATTTATAGATTTCTAGGTCATGCTCCTGAGTTAGTTACAAAGGCACTGGTGTTGTATGGTATATTGCATATTTTCATGTAATTTGATATACTTTTTTGTCATTGGTTTGGGTTTATCATATTGACCTCTAACATCTTCATCATGTCTGCCAAAGTCCACAGTGTTGCATCCTTTAGATCTTCAATGAAGGTCAAAATCACCTCTAGAAACACTCCTAGTCAAGTTGCAAAAGATAATTGGGGTTAAGTCCACAACCTTCTACATGAAGAACTACTGCCTGAGATCCTGGGCATAGTTGGTTCCTACAGTTTGCTGTCTGATTTCCCTTCTTCCCTTGTTTTACTTCCTGTTCAGGATATCCATATCATTCTGACATGATGTTGTTCACCAATATCATGCCCACCTGTCTGTTCTGGTCACAGCTGAGAAGACTTCTAACTTATGTAGTTCCAGTCCTATACTTCCCCTCCATCCCATAAATGTTTCTGGTGACTTTATTCTGGATTCTTTCCAGCAGACTGACTTCCCTTTCCTTGTCTGTGTTCCAGAACTGCATGCAGTACTCTGGATATGGTCTGACTAGGTCCCTGCAGAATGGAAGCATTACTTCATTGGCTTCTGAGACCTTTACCCTTGCATATACACCCCAGCACTTTGCTTGCTGCTGCCATTGCCCTTTCATTATGCTTATGGTGGTCCAGTTGAGATTGAAACCCTCAAATCCTTGTCATGCTGTATTGACATCAGTTTTCATTCCCTAAGGTGATACTTTGTTCCAGAATTGTTTTGGCCCAAGTGCAGTACCTTACATTTTCAGTACTTTACATTTGCTTGTACCACCTTCCTGCCATTTGTTTAGCCTTTTGAAAGCCATTCCAAGATTCTTCCTACATCCCCTCCTGTTGCATTCTTTTGCCATAAGCAAAGAGGCTGGTACAGCTCTTTGTTTCTTCAGATATGCCTAAGGCATGCACACAGAGGAAAACCTTAACCAGTACAGATCCCTGTCACTTTCACTGATCATCCCTGTTACCACAACCCTGTGTGTCCTATCATTTGAACATGAAGACGTCTAGTTCCTCCATCTTGCTCCTACCTCCAACCCCTCCATTTTTCTGTTAGCCACCTGTTTGGAACTCAGTCAGTGGCCTTGATGACATCACAGTGAACCATATGTGCGGGTACTCCCTTGTCATGTTCCCTAATAATCTGTCATAAAACAGGATCTAGTTTGACTGACAGCTCCTTTGTCAGTAAACCCATGTAGATTACTGTCCTGGCGATTTCTTTGTTCTGTAGAAACACTACTACTTCATCAGTTAAGGTTTGGGGAGGGTGAGATGTAGATAGAAGGCTCTAAAAGAGATAGAGGCAAGAAATATCTTGAAAGATACTACACTAAGCCCTAGAGGGATATATTTATTGTTGGAAAGGAAAATGTTGATTGAAGTAACTGCAGCATTACTGTGTTTTATGAATAAGATAAATGGAGTATGACATATAATATTTTAAGAATAATTGGACTTGATTCTATAATTGATTGCAATAATTGTACAATCATGTATCAGAATGTTGAGCTCACAGTACCTAGAAGGCAGTCAGGTGAAAGTACATGGGGCGGAGTACTAATGATACTGGAGAAATAAAGACAAATTATTTTCACTGATATCTGTGTTTTGTGGAATTCTTGATTTTTTTTTAAACATTTATGTGATGTGGGCTTAATCACAGAGCATTGCATACTCTAGGATATAGTGAGGATCAGTAAATGATGGGTCAGTATTATCTACACGTACCAGCTTCTGCTGGGAGCTTAAATGTGCTTTAACATAATGACCCATATATGAACAGTAGCATTCACCTGCCTCTTCAAGTATTAGAAGCTCTCATGTCACTTTTCTCCACTTGGGATGGCCAAAATCAATATGCATACCTTCACATTCTCACAGATAGGGGAATATTCAATTAACCTTTGTTCCTTCTCTGCTCTTGTTGGACTTCCTCCTGTTCATAGCACCAGAGTAACTTCACTGCAAGGGAAAAATGTAACCATTGCATTAGCAGGCCTACCTATAGAATTACATTTCTAACCCAAAGAGTCCAGTTAAGTGCTTGGACAGTATTAAAATGTGGCATGTATGAGAGTTATTGACCACCAAGGCACTCATCTGACATTTACTTCATTTAATGTTTCAAGCAGCTCGGATATTAAGACTGATCACTTTAATTCCACATTCTGTGCTTTAATTGTATGAGCATAACCTTAATAGAAGCACACAGCATTGTGCATTATTGACTTACTTCATAGTTCAAACTATTGTGAGAAAACAAGTTCCTTGAATGTCTTATATGAAACCAATATGGAATTTAAGTTTGACCATACTGATGTCTTTGGCTTACCTTGAAAACTATTCCTTTTTTTGCTAAAATGCTTTACAAAACTAACTTAAATATCCAGCTCCTAGAAAAAGAAACCCCAAAAAATTAAAACAAGTAACTTCTGGTGGACAGCATTTCTCTTTGCACTTCTGCATATTGGGAATTCACCCCCACAACCCCTTATAAGCCCATGGATATACAAATCTGGAGAACACTGAAAAATGAAACACCCATCCTCAAGCTCATCACCAATACTTCAGCACAATCTGTCAAGCAATTAGAATGTAAGTAAATCTTAACACAGAACACTTTTCAGTACAAAACATTGAAAGATTTATGGACAATGAGCCCTTGTTTGACCACCATGCATAAACTATCTTTAGGAATGTTACGAAAGGAGATACTGCCAGTCCAGCTATCTGGAATTTTGTAAATAATTATATGACATTTGTAAGTATCAACCTGATTCATATAAGATGTTTGTGTTACAAATGTATTAGAACTGTATGTCATATAAGATGGTTTGTACAGACCTGTGAAGAAGAGGTATTTTACAAAGTGCTGTGTGAAATGTATCCACAGTGTAACCTACTAGAATAGAACAGAAATGTACATACACTGTTGTAACTGTTTAAATGTATATATTTTAAAAGGGGGAACTGGAATACAGGAGGTTAACTTGAAAACTTCAGAAAAATAGTTGAAATTAAATTACATTTTGCTAGGCCATAAAAAGATGTCTTTCAGTTTCAGTGCAGCAAGGAGACACAGTGTCTAAAACTAAGGAACTTTCTGTATTGTGTTGGAAGTGTTTTATTGTTTTATGACTTTCACCATTTGCCAAAGATCTGAGGAAAACCCCTTGTCTATGTATTTTCACAAGGTGGATGTTAAATACTGCTAGCTTTCGGCAGTGGGGGTTTTACCTGGGATAAAGTCAGATGACAAGAAATTATGTCATTCTGCAAGCTGTCCCAGCAGTAATATTTGAGATATTAATTTAAGAACTCTCTGAGATAGACAGCATTCTGTAGTCTGTCTTGGACCTGACCAGAAGACCCATTTACCACACATTTGCCTTGCTTTAAGTAAGTAAGTCTTGGGAACTGTATAATTTTCTTAGATATAGTAAAGAATATAGAATATAGCAAAGCTTAGTTTGGATATTTTTTTTTATTTGAGACTGTCCTCAATATTTCCTGTAATTTTGAACTCTGTTGTCACTGTAACTATATATTTAGTATTGTCTTGTTCTTTTATTATTTATTGTTAAATATATTTAAACATTTTGTTGTGGCTGATCTGTCTAGATATATTTAAATTCTGAGAGTACTTGTATATTTATTTGGTGACACTGTGGCCCACTCCTAATAGCCTTGCTGTTGGTCAGACTACCATTTGTATTGATAGCAACATTACACAGTAAGATTGAACACCCTTTGTTAAGGGCCTTAAAGTGGCTGGTGGCAGTGATAACTATGTTATAGTCTGAGCAAAAGGAGGCATAGCTAGTAAACCTGTGCCAGTCTTTCCCAGGTGTGTGTGTGTGTAAATCAAACCTCAAAGTGTTTGTGTGTGTGTGTGTGTGTGTGTGTGTGTGTGTGTGTGTGTGTGTGTGTGTGTGTGTGTGTGTGTGTCAGCTACTTGGGCAGGGACATGAAGCACTGGCTGGACAGAGAGGGTGCTGGAGGTCTTGACTTGGCAACTCAACTGAGATCTCAGCTCTATAGCTGTGCCAGTGAGGAGTCCTATTGGGGATATGGAGAAAGAGGGAGAAACCAGCCCCAGCCTGACTGTGGTCTCTGTGTGCTCTTAAGGGAAATTGCACTTGATGCAGAGAGCTTCATCTGGAAATACTGTGTGTGTGTGTGTGTGTGTGTGTATACGTGTCATCCTCCCAGTGTACGTCCCCCACTGTTGCCAGTGGTGAGGATTGAGGCTCCTTGATTACTGGTACAGTGCTGGGGCATCACAAGTAAATCATTCTACCCAGCACAACTAATTACTAAAGGTATATCCTCTAGATTCAGAGAAGTTACATTCCTTCTCTTTTCCTTGCTAATCAGGCCCATAATATACCATAATGCTTTTTTGGCAAGTAACTATCCAATCATGTTGTCCAACCTGAAAAATCTCCAATGAGTCCTAGCACAAATGCTAGGTATGTCCTCCTTAACTTACTCTGATTAACTGAGAGCCCTTTCTGTCTTCTCTGTCTTTTATAGACACCTGCATGGGGGCCTCTGTTTGACCTTTCAAGTACCCTATCTTGCTTGGCCTGTTGCATATACAGCAAAACGGTAATACCATCAAAACCTGTTCCAAGGGTCAAAATTTACAGTGGAATGTCAACAAAATCTGCTGGCAGGACAGATATCTCTCTAGAAGGATTCTCTCCATATGAAACAGGCTCTGATTTCACATGAAAGAAAATAACCCCTTTCTCTGTTTAAAACAAATCTGGATAAGTGAATTCATATCCATAAGTTTGCCTCTGAGCTGCCCTGTTTGGCCTGTGTTGTATATATAGGCGTATGTCATTTAATCAGTCATTCTTCATCTTACATTTGTTAATACATTTTTCCCCTTACTGAAAGTTACCTATGTCATACTGGTACATTATTGAAAATTAAGTTTTTGAAACTGTCTGCATACTGTAGTTTCAATAGATTTGGAGTGACTCATAACTCTGAAGCTTCAGTGATGTAATTGCATGTTTTTCATCATGTATTAGTATTTCACAAGTCTGTAGTGTATACTTTTATAGTATGTGTTCTCTGGACCGATTTAAGAAATACACAGCGAAAAAAAAATCTTACTTGTAATGTTGTTTTCACTCTAAAGTATAAAATATCTTGCAACTCATTGAATTGTTTGTGTTCTTGAAGTATGAAAGATAATTGTTCTTCTCAGGTAATTGTAACAGTTGCTTCTTTGAGTAAAGACGTCACTTCTGACATGATTGAAGCTGTGTACTCCTCGATAAAACCACAAAGAATTTGGGACATGCTGAATATTGATAGATTTTTATGTACATATTAAAGACAGAACTATGAAAGAGATACTGGCCCTGCTATCAAAAACTTCAAGATGAGTGCAAAGGATCAGCAGTCACCATATGTACATCATCAAGAGTGAGGTTTTGTTTTAAGTCTTTGGCCCACAGTCCTGCCTCTGACCCTGAGAAAGCTCAACATTGTGCAGTTATACAAGGCTTATAGTTAAGGGCAGAGAGGTCTTTAGATTTTCTTGTGTTCTTTGTAGTGAGTGCCATTAGTAAACTGTCTAACAAAGTTTCAGTGTAGTTGCCCTCAAGGAAGAATCTTGTACTAGTTGTGAACTGCTGTAGAAGCAAAATGCAAGTAGTGTCAGTTACCAACATTGGAAAGACAGATGATGCAGACATGACTTCTGGCTGTGAGAGAGTGGTTCCTTTATTCCCAGCATTTTGACTGGAAATGCTACCAATTCAACAGTTTTATATATGACTACTGCTCAAAATTTGATTGTTTTATGTTTTGGCACTGTGTGGTTAATGGATGGGGCTTATCTTTCAAAATATACATGCTGTAGGCAGCTTTACATTATACATGTTTTATAGATGATGGTCGTGGTACTAAAATGCTGCTGACTGTGTATGTGCTAATGTCTTCTAAGTAATTTAAAGCTTACAATTTACTATGGAGTCTTTCTTCAATGCCTGCTTTTTGTTTGGTGTACGCCTTCAATAAGTTCATACTGTGTGATTTAGCGCCTGCTGCTCTCTATAATTATAGAAGAGATTTAGCTAACGTGAAAGTGAAGGGTTGCTTCTTTTAATTCTCACAAAACATTTGGAGGAAGATTCAAAGATGTGGCCAAGGATCTTTATACAGAAGCTCTTTGAATTTCCTAACTTTGTATAAGCAATTAGTAGCTTTATGTCTTTAAATCCCTCTGAAATGTCAGTTGTATTTGAGGTCCATTTCCTGACTGAAGCTGCTCCCCTTTTGAGGTATTTTGTAGTATATTATGTCTATGACAAACAATAACATGACAACAAGGGGATGTTTAGGAGCAAAAATTCCCCTATTTCAGCCAATGTTATGGAGTATGGTGATTTTGAATGAGTACAGTCTGACTAGAATACATAATTCAGTTGAAGCATGTCACAAAATTTTTGGTATTTCTTAGGAAATAGAAGCAGCATGTTAAGGTGTGTTTTTTTGTTGGCAGGTCTGTCTGTGCCTCCTAAATGAATAGTAGTTAAGCAAACAAGAGGCTACTTTAAGATTTTTGCTGCAGAATAAAAGACATTATTCCCTACCAGATTTCTTAGCAATTGTTTCTGCTGCTCTGCAAATGTAAATACAATGGTAAACTATTGCACCTGTGTGTCTCATTTCCTTTAGTTTAGTTGTGCAATGCCTGCCTGGTGGATATAGGCATCCTGAGGCAATGTAGCAATTGTATAATGTTTACTGACAACTAGTTAATTCTTAAACAAACTAATACTTTGTGCGTGAGATGTAGTTACATAATGTCACTGGAGGCAAAACTCTGACATATAAATGCTTATAACAAACATGTTGTCGGTAACACACATGCGCTACATCTGCCTCACATAATACAGACAAGACACATTGACCCACTTATGCTTGAGGCACCTAGATGTAATCTCCTTAAACCACACAGATTTCCTAGATATTGCACAAAAAAAAGTATCCTCAGCAACCTCAAGAGCATTCCACAAAAGAAACACTCAGGGTGACATATAGCCTTGTCCTATGGTATATTAGCTTCTAAGCCCATAAGGCACAACATCAGAAAGCCAATATTTTGGACATAGGAGACTCTGCTGTGAAATGCACAGATGTCCCCTCTCACTGGGCGAGTAAGGAGAGAGTCAAAGTCAGCTGTCTGTCAGGGGCCAGGATCCATCAGATTGCATGTGCACTTAGGTCACAGAACCACAGTACCAATAAGACTCAGTCATCATCCACGTAGGAGTAAATGACGTGAGACTTGCCTCTCTGGACTACAAGAAGACAGAAGTAATGGAGCTCTTAGACTGTGTATCCCAGTATATTGTGAGCCTAGCACTGAGCAGCATTCTACCTTCTTCAAGGATAATTCCACGATATCAACAGAAAATAATTGACTTTAACAACTGGCTGAGAGTATGTTGTCATTCAAAGAGGGAACAGTATTTGTCAGCCTGGGAGGATATGGTCAACAGACCACACTGCTTTTCCAAGAATGGTCTGTCATCTGTCCCTTTTGGGATTTTGAATATTGCCTAAATCCTTATCCACCTCCATACTGTCTTTTTTAGTCATTGCTAATGTGCTAAACCTGCTGATATAGCTTTGAAAGTATTATGGCTCAATGCCAGGAGTATAAACAAGAAGCTCCACTCCTTGCAAGCTCTGCTCACCCTGAAGAATGTAGACATCAATGTAGTTACTGATACATGGTTTAAAGCCATGGAGAGCACCCTGGAATTGCAGGGCTACAATGTCTTTCACACATTTAGACCAACTACTGCACAGGAAGGGACAGAAGGTGTCTGTGTCTCTATTTAAATTAAAAAAATAATACGCACCTCACAGCTGGTTTATCAGTATGATATGCTTGAGCTCCTCCACATCCAAAAATGACCATAGACAAAATCCCATCCATATCCTTGCAAGGTATAGATCCCCCTCTGTGACCCAGGAAAACCAGTAATACATGCTTAAATGTATTGTGGCACTGCCCATTCAAGCCCAGCACTATACACATGGATGACTTTAGTGACCCCATTATAAACTGGGAATCATACATAACCCCTAACATGCAATCCTAGAGAACCCTGGCTTTTCTAAAGACAAGCACATTGGACCAGTTTGTCCTTACACCCACTAGAGCCACAAACATCCTTGTCCTGGCCCTCACAAACATGGTGGAATGTTGCACCCCACCTAGTGTAATGTCCTCACTGGTCAGGTCAGACCATAAAACAGTGTCCTTTGAAGTAAATGTAAAACCAGAGACAATGGCTAAACCCTGAACTTTTAGGAATTATTCTAGGGCAAACCTCCTATTACTAAGCTACCCTCTGGCAATAATTTTAAGCCCCCATAAACCTTGAGAACTGCTGCCTATGCAGATTTATGTACAGAAACCTTGTATAATCATATTAACAGGTGCATAGAGACAGATGTACCTACCCAGATTAAGTGCAGGATCAACCCTAAAAAATAAGTTGCCCTGGTGGAAGCCCAACATCAATAGACTTTAAACAAAAGGAAGAAATAGCTAAAATTAGGAGGTGCAATGCCAAGCAAGTTAAAAAAATCTTTCATATACCTAAGCAAGCAACTCAAGGGGCTAATCAAGTCTATGAAAGACAGATATGAGGCAAAATTAGTCTCCTAGGCTTAGGACAATCACAAAGCTGTCTTCAACTATGTCCGTTGCCTCAAAGGCAATACACAGCAATGTATTGAATTAATTGTAAATGGTACCACCTATACAAAGCCAGAAGATACAGCAAATCTCCAGGATGACAAATTCAGCTCCAGGTTAACCCACATCTCCCTGCCAGCTGCCAGTCAGGAAATACCCACATCCATAACTCCCCCAACTATTACTACAGACCAGGTACTCAAGACACTCTCCGAGCCAAGGACACTGCATCAGTAATTTATGTTATTTATTTTTATTTAATTTTATTTTACCTATGTTTACCAGGAGTGTTTGACTGGGCCAAAGGCCCATTTTCAGCAGAGGCCCGGGGAGGAAAGCTCCAACTAACAGAACTACCACAAATATACAAAATTTTACAAGAGTATAACAAGAGAGATAATGTTTAACAATAGTGAAACATTTTTGCAACAATTTTGAAAACAACATTGTGTTATGTAATGAACATATAAGCAAACATTTATAAGAAATAAATAGAATGTTACATAAAAGGTTACATGATGTTTGGTATGGTATGTAAGTTGAGTGTGCATGATTTGCAACTTTGAAAGTATTAAGATATTCCAGGAGTTTGGGAGGAACAAGTGTTGAGAGTGTAGTAGCACTAAAAAGTGGTTAGAGAATAGTTGTGAAGTATAGGAAAGTTTTGTTGGCAATTTGATATGGAGTTGTAGCGACAATTTCCATGACCTCCCAGGATATCTCCTTAATGGCATAAAACAATAACTATCAGTCCCACTAGAATAACTATTTAACCACAGCCTCTAAACAGGCTTTATACAAAATGCATGGAGGACTGCAACTATCTTTTTCTGCATCATCAACAACAACTATCTATTTCCCTATTCTAAAGTTGGGCCAGGGTAACATCAGTGTTGCCAACTCTCTTGATTCGGTATCATTGCCTATCTTTTTCAGCAGTCACACCTGATTGTTACAGGCCTTCTGCCATGTAGTCTACCCATGTCTTGTGTGGATATCCTTGTCTCTTCTTGCCTTCCTCTTGTCTGCAATAGGCTAGCTGCCCTTGTGGCCATTTTGACCCTAGCCAATTTCCTTTTTGGTGCTTGAATTAACCTAACACATTTGGTGTTATATTGGCCTTACCCATCAAATGATATATCACTCATAGTAAGAATAAGTGGGATCATTCCATACATAATTTGAGGGTATACATTCATGGGATAAAGCATTTAGGAACTGACTCTGTCCGTTAGTACTGGGGGAAGTCCTGGGGTAAATTTTCTATTATCTATCCATAGATCCAAGTTGAGCTTGAATACGGCTAGGGATGAGCTTTGTTTTATGTGGCTGGAGTGTCTGTTCCAGAACAGTGATATCCTCTGTGAGATAAACCTGTCCCTTCAAACCATTTGGTTGATGTTGCAGAAGAGGTTTAGATTCTTGGACTGAGTGTTTCTAATGCCATCTGAGTTTTTGATGTGTAGTAAATCCATCTGTAAAGGGACAGAGGATACCTTGTATGCCAGACACAGGTCACTTCTTAGCAGTCTGTAGGATACTGAGTATAATGACAGGGCTTTTAGGTAGTCCATGTAGACCATACTGTTTAGGCTTTGTATCCTCTTATTAAGGTATTTATGTGGACGTTCCAGTTGTTTCATGTGTCTGGAAAGATACATGCGAAAGCGGGCATTATACTCAATGAGAGGGCAGAGGAAAGGGGCAACTGACATCTCTAGATCTAGATTTAATCCCTTTGTTTATAAGCTGTGTAATATGGAATGATTTTCTTATGGTAGTGGACACATGTTGATCAAAAGTTGGATCATGGTCCACTTAAGTTCCCAAATTCCGAACAATTAGGTCATCTCTTAGGGGTTTATTGTCAATGTGGTAGATGAAACAATAATGCATTTTTGGCATTTAATTTCAGACCATGATTTTTGACATCAGTTAGTTGAGACAGATCTTCCTGCGGGGTGGCTGTGTCATTTGAGGATTCCATGACTGCTCCTAGCTTGCAGTCATCTTCCTACTTCATCAGCTAGAGACCTTTGGTATTACTTCAGAGAAGTAAATGCCAAATGGGAGAGGTCCCAGCAGTGAACCCCGGGGCGTTCCACTAGTTACTGGCCTGTTTCTTAAGGTAGTTTCCCTAATTTTGATCTCCTATATCATATCTGTGAGCCAGTTGGCAATCCAGTGGGTGTTGTAGGGGTTTATTCCTGGCTTATTTAGCTTTTATATTGTGCCTGAGTGGAGGGATTGTGTCAAACATTTTGGCCAGGTCAAAGTATGTGATGTGTACTCTTTTACCTTCATCCTTTGCTTTTGTGACCTTTTCAAAAGCATGACCTGCCCTTGACAAATCCAAGCTGAGACAGGTCCAGTGTTTGGAGCTTCCCTACATACCTATTGATTGGTTCCATGATAGCTTGTTCCATGGCTTTGCATATGAGGCTGGTCATACATATGGGTCTGTAATTGCTTAGATCTGTGGAAGGTCTTTCTGTATACAGGGGAATGACTTTAACTGTTCTCCATTCACTTGGTACAAAGCCTATATGGAGGTTGAACATTGTTCTTAGGAGGAAGGCTAAGTTGTGCTTTATGTTGTTTAAGATGCATTCAGGAATATTCTTAGATCCCATCAATTCAGTGTTTTTTAACCTTTGATAGCACTTTTAGGACTTTCTCTTGTGTGATAGCTGGCGGCAGGTTAGTTTCAGGTAAATCATGTGGAATAGACGCAGGGTAGAGAGGGGCAAAGTTTGCGTCAAGTTTGTGGGCCAGTGGGTCCACTATGCCTCATTGTAGGTAAAACATTCACAATTTGTTCATCACATAGCTGCATTGTGATTCTGAGATTGTGAACATAACTAAAAAAGGCCTTGTGATTGTTTTTGGATTGGGTTGCTGTTTTAGTCTCAGACTTGGCTTTAATAGATTTTATTAAGCTCTTAAGTTGTTCATTCATTTAAGTGATGAGGGCTTTATCATTCTGGGAATATCTCTTCTAACTTTACGCCAAAATTCTTTTCCTTTTGTTGTAAAGCTTGTTGATATTAGAATTCCACAACTGGGATTTGTTTCTGGGGTTTGCCCTGTGCTTGTTCCTACAGAGTTTACATGCAAGCATACTGTAGTGGTGTACATTTCCACATATTCACCACAGTTAACTAGTTTGGGTGGAGATTTGAAGCTTGCAGTGTATCATTTAGAGATAGGTAGTTTGTCAAAGAAATGTTGGTACTTACGTATTATCGCAACCAGATTTTAAACCACTCGATAATACATAAGTAGCAATACCTCTTGACACTTCTGCAGTTTCTAAGACAGTTTGCAATTCATTCAGACTACACACAAAACAACTGAGTATTTTTCACTGATTTAAATAGTAACAAATTTGAATTAGCATTATAGGGAAACAGGAGGCCAATTTTTCATATTTTGTGGACAAGCAAGATTCCGAGCAGGACAACCAGGTCTTTTGTATGCTGTACCACAGTTAACGGCAATTTGGGAGTAATGTGTCTTTCAAATGATGGGCATTTATTTTAAGGTAGGCAAAATACCTACACTGCTAACTACATATTCAACACAGTGACCTCACTCGATGTGTAAGTAAATCAGATGCCACACCATGGACAGAAGGTTCAGTCCTGCTGCTCGGTTTGGTTTTGTCTAAATGTAGTAGCAGATATAAAGGCAAACTCAACTATGGACTGTGCACTCCAATCTGCAAATGACAACTCAGCATCAAGAGGTATAATCCCTTCAACAGTAGTCCTAAAGTAGTAAACTGAAAGCAGACACAAACACACACACATAAATATAATGGCTTGAAAAGTGCTGAGAAGCCACACACAGTAGTCACAATAGAAGAACACAGCCTACAGTTCCACTGCGAAGCAGTTTGCAGACACAAAGCTGGGAGATACGCTACTGAGGAAGAGGAATTTTACTGTTGTTCCTCTTCCTACATCTCATAACCACATTGACAGAATACCAGTTAACACTTCACACACACCTTTCGACTTAAAGATGAAGTCGTTTTGTGATCACATTACGAATTGCACCAGGTTAAAAATCTGGTTGCGATAATACGTAAGTACTGAAATGTCTAAAGGTACATTGGGTGGAAGGGGTCTCTGGTTTGAGTTTTTTTTTTTTGAGAGAGACAGCTTTATAGACTGACTTAATAAGTGATGAAGATACACAAGGGATGGTGCAAGATGCTCCCATATTAATAAGGACAAGATCCACAATGTTATTCCCCTAGTGAGTACTCTGACTAATTGTTCCAGAGCATTTGTATTGTCAAGTCCAGGAATCTCTGTGCTTTTGCACTAGTGCTGGGATAGGTTTCCCAGTCTATAATTGGATAGTTTACCTGACTTAGGAAAATAGTATTGAGTTTAGCACTGAATTATTCCAGTTCCTGTAGATAGGTGTTGTGATTCTCTCCTAAATCTATTTTACCAAATTGTCTTCTGATTTCCTGCATATATAACCAAACTACTGTAATTTATTCTCTTTTTTCATGCTTTATTTCCAAACTTTGAAAGCAACAAATAACATTAACACAGTTTCCACAATGCAATTAAACAGTGAGCAATGCATTTGACAAACCAAAAAACAGATAAAATAACACAGTAACCCCCAAAGTATGTACATTTGCAGTAGTTCATTAAGCTGATTATATCAAGCAGTTAAGTATACTAACATCATAGAGTATGGTTATCCCCTTGTCTACACTGAGAAAGGAGAGTAAAATGAAATAGGTTATACACTATAACCAAATGATTAACTTAACTGTTCCATAGTGGGGGGGACCCTTCAGAACCTCCTTTATATTTAAATGAATATAGGATCTTCCCCAGGTTATTTCCCATAAAATTATGTAAATTTGATCACTTTAACAATCACCTGTGTTTCCGTTTAGCGCAAAAAAATTTGAACACATTTGTGAGGACCCAATAAATTTCCATAAATTGTCTATCTTTAAGCTTAAGCTGAGGTGTATACTGAAAATCCAAAACTCTCAGTCCAAATCCATAGTGAACCTAAAGATAACATTGAGTTTAGGGGATATGTCCAGCATCCCTGGATCTTAAGGCAGCTCCACAACATATGGAGGTTAGCTGCAGAACGTAAGTCACATCTCCAACATTTACTATTCAGTAGAATGCCTATTCTCACATCTCCAACATTTACTATTTGGTAGAATGCCTGTTCTCACATCTCCAACATTTACTATTTGGTAGAATGCCTGTTCTCACATCTCCAACATTTACTATTTGGTAGAATGCCTGTTCTCACATCTCCAACATTTACTATTTGGTAGAATGCCTGTTCTCACATCTCCAACATTTACTATTTGGTAGAATGCCTGTTCTCACATCTCCAACATTTACTATTTGGTAGAATGCCTGTTCTCACATCTCCAACATTTACTATTTGGTAGAATGCCTGTTCTCACATCTCCAACATTTACTATTTGGTAGAATGCCTGTTCTCACATCTCCAACATTTACTATTTGGTAGAATGCCTGTTCTCACATCTCCAACATTTATTATTTGGTAGAATGCCTATTCTACTCAACTTTTATGGTGTTTAATACCATACAATTAAAAGTCTCATCTGCTGGTCATAATATGTTGGCCAGTTTTTCAGCCTAACTGCAGCTTCCCATATATATTTCCATTACCCCTCCAAGAAATTAACTTATTTTTGTTTTTTCTACCTACTCGCCATTAACCATTGAAAACTTTGACCAGAGTCTCCCATACTGTAATCTATTCTCTTTGACATTTTCTTCCGTTTGGGTAACTTTGGTTTCAGCTCAGGTGTCCTTGTTTTCTCATCTATTCCACAATATGCATCTTCCTGTCCATTTCAAGCACTTCATATGCATTACCTCATCTTCCTCAGTTGTTCTTCCTTCACTGCATACCTCACCACCTCTTAGTTCAAGAAATCTGGACAAAGCCTAACATTTTAGGGGACAAAGGCTCAAAAATAGGGACAGATTTTAAATGCTGCTCTTACAAACTTAGAAGGTTGCTAGAATGACAGGTTTTGAATTAGCATGCATTTTCCAAATGATATGAAGTCTGCAACTGGAATGACATTATTTAGTGACTTCAGTCCTCAGTGATTTGCCAGAAAAACCACAAGTTTAAGGCAAAAATCTGGACATTCTGCGAAAATCTGTACAGTTGAGAGGTCTGCTTCTGGTGCCACCACTGCTTTCACCTTTGGTTTTCTTTTGTCATACAGCACCCCTAACACTTAGTACCATTTGGGTGTAGCATCTCTGATTCCAGCTTTGATGTCCTCATTCAGATTTCCCTTTTTATCAGTCACATCTTCTGCATGCATTGGTAGCCCGTTCCACTGGTTTCCCTTCTATCTCAATTTACAGGTTTTCTTGTTTCCCTGATTTAATGCCACAGACACTGTCTTACCTGTACTCACTTTCATCCCATATACCTTCACTTTTGCATTCCAGTCCCATAGCATTTAATGAAGTTCCTGTTCAGAGTTTGCTTGTAGTACCACATCATCTGAATGCTGGAGCTTTGTTAATCTGTTACCTTCAGCTTGTTTGCTGATGTAGTTTATCACCACTATGAAGAGAAGTTGCCTCAGAGCTGAAAACGAATGCATACCAACTCCCACCAGGAGCCCCTCTGTGAGTGCGAACACTGTTCTTTTTTGTGTCATTCAGTCCTTATACATACGTTCATAGGTTCATAGGCAAGTGCTATGCAAGCTGCCATTGAAGGCCAGCTTAAGCCTAGCCAATTCCCTTTTTTTTTTTGCTCAAAATAACCTATCCCATTCGTTTTTAGATTGGGCTTAACCATTCCATGGTTGATAGTTATATATTACCCCCTAATGAGAATAATTGGGATTACACCATTGATAATTTGAGGTGACCCATGCATAGGGTAAAGCATTTAGGAGCTGAATCTGTCCATTATTAGCACAGGGGGCAGTCCTGGAGTAAATTTTCTGTGTCCCATTCATAGATCTAAGTTGAGCTTGAATATAGACAGGGATGAACTTTGTTTTATGTGGATGGACAGTCTGTTCCAGAGCAGCAGTATATTCTGTTAGCTATACCTGTCCTGAAAAAACATTCTGTTTTTGTTGCAGAAGAGGTTTAGATTCCTAGACCAAGTATTTCTGATGCCATTTGACTTGCTGATTTGCAGTAAATCCTTCAGTAATGGGTCAGAAGATACCTTGTATGCCAGATGCCAGGTCATCTCTTAGCAGTCTGTAGGATATTGAATATAGTGATAGAACTTTCAGTCAGTCCATGCAGGATATGTTGTTTAGGTCTTGTATCCTGTAAGTAAGGGCGTTCTGGTTATTGCATGTGTCTGGACAGTTACTTGTCAAAGGGTGCATTATATTTAATGACTGGCGTAATGATTGCTGAGTAAAGGGGGCAATGACATCCGTAGATGTAGACCCAATTCCTATGCTTATAAGCTTTGCAGTATAGACGGGACTTTCCTACAGCAATGGACACATTTTGGTCAAAAGTTAAATCACTGTCTACATAAGTTCCCAAATCCCAAACAACTTTTTATTGCCTGCACTAATTCTGTCAGTGTTTCTGGGATTTTAAACAATTGTAAGAGTGTCCAATTGAGCTTTATTGGTCTTGCCTTGTCATATGCTTTCTCCATGTCTAGAAATGGCTAGTTGAACTGGTTCATCTCCAGCTTCTTCACTATCGGCCTCATTGCAAACATTGGGTCTGTCATACTAATCTTTATCTGAATCCAAACTAGTTCTTTCCCACCAGGTTTAAGCTACTCTCTGTATCTGTTTATCAGTCAGCCTTTCCAGTATTTTCATTCAGTGTGACTGGAATGTGATATACATGCACTGCCTGCAGCTGTGAATATATACTTTGTGTTTTTACACTTTTCTATTCATCTGGGATACATTCTCTCTCTGTTTCACTGTCTGTCTTTCTCTCATCCCATATTAAGATTAGTAATCTTAGAGACTTTTCTCCCCTAATGCACCCAGAATTGTGGGTGGTGGTAATGGTTAAGATTTTTGCTTCATAGATACAAGGTTCAGAGTTTGATACTGACCTCTGATCACTACCTTTGTAGATTCTGCATGTTCTCCCCATATCTATGTGGGGCTCCACCCACCTGGAAGAAACATGTTATGTGTATCCACTTCAAGGATGGAAGATACCAGATTCATACCCAGTCCACTCAGTTAAACATGAGAGGTCTGCCAACGTAATGCACCCAGAAGTGAATAGTCATAGGCAGCAGCACAGACTCTACTTGATGCCTACTGGGGGAAGTGCCGTTTGCACCAACCAGTTCAGGCATCAGCTGTAGTGCACAATATCCATTAGACAGGAGAACATGGCCCATGGGCTGCATGCTGTGTTGAGGTTAGCCACTTTGGTGGTGTAAAAACTGCCTGTAAGTGATTTGATCATGCTGACTTTACAGTAGTTCATTTTTGTAAAGAAACACATGAACCACAAACCATGTTCTTTAAAAGTGAAAAGGTGATAATTTATATGCATTTAAAAAGAAATGTATTAAACGTAATAGGCAAATGCCACCTGAGAACAGAAACATCTTCAAAAACCCATTGAGAAGTTATTTATTTGCCATATATAACATCTTGACATAGAAGCAGGATTGTCCAGATATGTTGCCTGCTATTAAAGCACTCTGAAAATCTTTACTTCTACACAAAGGTACAGAGAGAATATGGCAGAAACTTGGCTTAGCTATATTTAAATGTGATAAACCAAGATGATCTACAAAAATGGATTATTATTCAACATATCTTGAAGTTACATTGATGCGAGATGGAAGTGGTAACCTTTATACAGGTGAAATGCTCATATGCACATCATGGAATCCTGGAACAGATAAATTTGGCTGTAGTCTGTAAATATAGTGTTAATATATTATAATGTTATGGGGAATGTATAGAATAGTCACATTTTATAATCAGAAGAGGCAATAATTTAAAATGAATTTTGGTTCATAATGCAACAGGCAACATAAAGCCTATAAATATGCATAGACAAATTATTTTCCTTGCCATGATGTCAGCATTACAAATGTATTAAACAGCACTAGTTATTCTGGATATCCTAAGAGAGTTATGACATTATTTTAATGATTCTGCAGTGTACATGACAAAAGTGATGTTTATATTGCTATTAGTACATGTACAAATATGGTGTTGGAAAAACTCAAAGGCAATTCAGACAGTGTACTTTGAGACATGAATGAAATTTAAGAAAGACAGGCAGGAAAAATACTTTGATGACAGTCATTACCAAGTTACACAGAAAGTGTAAAAATATTCTTAGAGGCAGTTTTGCATGTGTTTCAATGTAGTTCAGCACAGACTAAATCACCTTACCATTTGTCCATGGCCTCCTCATCAACTAGATGAACAAAAGGATGATATTTACAGCTAGCATCTCCACCACCTCTTTGTTGAGGAACACAACTGCAGGATAATGACAAGAAGCAATACCTCCAGGATAAACTGCACCTCTGTCAGCCTGGGGACCAACCCTTTTAACTGAACCCCCATTTGCTTTCCTTCCTTCCTTCCAAGTCAAGGCTGACCTTGCACCACAATCTGATAAGTTGTTTACTCTCTCATTGAAGCACATCACTGTGCTGTTAAATAACACTCTCCCCTTATCTTGTAGAAACTGATGCACATTCTTTATCAGATGTACCCCATCAACTCAATATAATGTTGGACTCTTTTCTGCAGTATAGGATGCCGTATTTCTTTACTTACAGGCTTGGCACTGTTGCCTTCATGAAACAATTCTGTTTGCACATCACTGCAGCCTTTGCATTGCCTCAAATAATGCCAGTATCACCTTAATTTAGTTTACTGCTGTCTCTTGTTAATTCACACTCTCACACATTTCATTTCTGAAGCACTTTAAAAGCTTCAGTGCAATATTATGTCATTTGCGTGCAAAGTTTAGACATATGGTATAGCCATTGCTTGTTCCTGTTCCTGCTAGATGGCCAGCAGTGTTTAACATTTCCTTTCTCATTTCTTAGCCAGCATGCTATCACTTAGCCCTGTTTGAAAACAAATGTCACGGCATCTGTGCTTTGTACTTAGAAATACCCAAAGTGACTGATAGGGTCTGTGATGGAACCCCTCCTATTCTGACTCTTTCATAACAACATGAGGAAGTAGTGCTTGCCAGCAAACGTAATATATAATGTACATAGTTACGTAGTACTTTGCTCTAGATCTGCTACTACTGCTACTCAGGCAAAGTTATAATTCATGTCAGTGAACTATAATCATTGTTAGCTGACCCTGCCGTAATTCTGAACCCAACAAAGTCAGAATCAGTAGTGTCTTCCACAAGCTGTTCAGACTACAGTCAACCATTTCCAGTGCATTTAGTATCTTATGATACAGCACTCACAAAAATGAACAAGAATCTAAATACCTGGGCTTTATCAATGATGGCTCTCTCTCCTTTCAGAAGCACTATTGCCACCAAAACAAATCATCCTCTAGGAAGTTTATACAATCTTCAGCATTAGATTACAGGCCAACCAAGAGTCAGGCTTGTCTCACCTCTCCTAACTACATGCTCGGTGTTCATCTGAATGGTCTTGAAGGCAGTCCCTTCTTTCATATTAAATACACTACAAAAAGCATCTAACTGAATTTATGCAGTTTGTACCCAACTTTCCTGAAAGGACACACTGTTCTTCAGGGTGACACAAACTATAGACCAGAGCAATTAGTCAAAATTAGAAAGGGATCATTCCGTGATTCAATAAGACTAACTCAGTCTGCAAACAGAAAAAGTAAGAAATGAATAGAAAGGATATCTAGCTATCCAAAAATGAATAAAATATCTTCCTCTTTCTCTCTCTCTCTCTCTGTCTATATAAATATAAATATATATATATATATATATATATATATATATATATATATATATATATATATATATATATATATATATATATATATAATGTATGCATGCATGTATCTAGACCATGAAAATGTTGTCTTTTGTTATGCAATGTATAAAAAATCTGAAAAGAGAAGGACCTTACCAAGAACAAAAGATATCGGAATTAGCTCTGCATACTGATTGCAGTAAACTGAGAATTTTTCAAAGAGACGCCTCTGACTTTCCCTGAGAAGGAACCTAGAGAGAATAGAAAATGTCTTAAATTAGCCTACTTGCCTTTCAACCAAGATAAAAAAATAATATCTATTGCACACACAAAACTTGTTAATATTTTATTTGTGTATTTTGTTTGCTTACTACGATTGTCCTAAATACAAGCATTTATAGAGCAGGTCTTGGAAGTAAAGGTTCAGTATTCATACAGTGTCAAGATCAAGCCAAAAAGTCTAATATGGCCTCAGGTTTATAAAGTAAGTTAAGGTGAACAACATAAAGCAGATATATATGTAGTATGAAAACAGATGATGAGATTCATCCATACATATTATGTGCCTATTTTCTAACAATATGTATATCTATATGTATATATACAGATATACTCTTGTTTGCTTACAGATAGTTATTGATCTGACTTCAGAGGGCTACTGTATGTTTCTATGAAACAACATAAAATATATTATTGTGGCCTGGCATGGACCAGCTGGAGATTTATAGATTTTCTGCTCATCAAAATGTTTAACTTCATGACATCTCTGATTACCACAGTTAATATACAGCTGAACTGTCACCATGTGACAGTTTTGCTGGTCAAGGCATAGCAATTAAATTTTGGCTGTACTTGACCCTTTTATTAACAAGCTATCATAATTATCACTTTCTTTTTCCTGATGTCATGATACTGTAAACAGCACTTATATACAGATCATATTCAAATCAGTACTCACAAAACAAATCCATTCTGACATGAAACTATGTTAACTATGACTTCCGGTAGATCAGGTTTATTATACTGGGATCGTTGCAACCCCCCATTATCTTCTCATTTTACAGCAAATACACTGGTTCTAGGTAGAATCAGACCGAGTTATACTTCTATACTTACTGCAACCACCACCTGCACTTTTGGCTATGTGCAACTTCATGGTTTATCATTTGCCTCTATTGCACAATTAGGCACTCTAGACCTCTTGTAAATGTTTGTGTACTGAACCAACACTAAGCAGGTGGTAGATGTACTTCTAACAGTGCAGAAATAGGGTCCAAGTCCCCCATGACTATAACAAGAATTACTTTTGAACTTGTTAACTGATCTTTATGGACCAATTTTAGACATTACCCAGGAATATATACTCAAAAAACTGAAATAAAAAAATTCATATAAAAAGGGTAAAAAATAATATGTAGCACATTTTAAAATACTTGGTTAGAATAAAACAATACAAAGTACAGTTTATAAAATATATAGTCAAAAAAGTTAAACAACACAAAGTACATTTAGTATAATATCCACCATCATATTAGAGCAGAATGATTTGGAGAATGCATGCTAATTCATATTTTACCATACACATTTACAGCATGGGAAAAGATGGGAAAAAAGTATTAAAAGTGAAAAGTAAAATGGGGGAGGCATGTATAGCATTGAGGGAGTTTGAGGGGATAGAATTAAGGGATAAGGTAGACATACGTATACTTATGTTTAAGAGAAAGTAAGTAAGGTGCCTTAGAAAGACGATGCATGTAACACATTTGGCTACAATAACAAGAAGATTTTAAAGGCATTGCAGTTGGCAGGGTAAGAGTCACTACTTTTCAGGGAAAGAGAATGGTCAGGAAGTCAGAAAGAGCTGGCCTCAGTTACGTGAAATGTCTTTTCATTAATCTGATATATTTAAATAAATGAGGCATGATGACAGAACTGCACATTGTGCTTTGACCCCTGCACACCTTTACACATATGTGTTAACTTTCACTCTACTCCCACCCTTTACCAAAGCCTTATATATTACCTTACGAAAAAGATCTTTCCCCAGCAGTATCACTAAACAAGACATTCACAAACACAGATACACCCGCATACATGCAGAACATTAAATCTATTCACTCACCTAGCCCTTAGTCTAATTTTAATTCATAAACACTTCTGCATACACACTCTACAACCCTTCACAAACACCAGTGCATATGCACTTCAACCCTTTCACAAATACCAACGTGTGTGTACACATGCACACACCCACCCACACACAAAAACACTAAATCTGTCTCCTTCCCTAGCCCATACTCTAGTCCTCACTTGTAAACACTGATGCATGCACCTTCGACCTGCTAATGCTGAAACTTTCTGTATATCCAAAATATTCCATAACTGAAGAAACTCCACTTAGTATGAATGCAAGGACATTCCGAACAGAAGAGGAACACTCAGTGATCCTACTTTTCAAATCTACTGCATTTGAAAATGACTGCTTTTGATAGAGCACACAGCAGTAAACTCTATAGATGACAAGTGCATTTGACAGTTTAACTGTAGCCATATGCATGTATTTATATACACTTATTAAGTAAAATGGCTGGAATTTCAGTATTCAAAGCATCGACACATTAATGTCGACAGCAAAATGCATCTCTGCATGCCTGATGATCAACTTCGGAGCAAAAAAATAACAAACATCATTTTCAGGGGGTAAGCCCCCCTGCTCCCCTGCAATCCATGCTATTTATATGTACTAATTCCAAAATTGCACATGCCCTGTGATTAGGGAATATACCCCTACCTTGGGTATTGGTGATTGCAAACACCTGTCAACCATCTGTTCTGTTGACCAAAGCATGTCAACAAACCAGATATCAACATTAGACCATTTTGCTCAGTAAAACTAATGTCCACATTAGAGCATTTCACTCAGTAAGAACAATCCCATTCATATGCAGGAACTAGAAGTATTTTCTAGCTCCTGGACTAATGATCCAGGTTTATACCTGCACTTTCAACAAAATCCCTTCTCAGAACAGAGGCAATCCATCACAACTTGGAAAACGAGATGGACAACTCTCTTGCAGGTATCGACAGTGAGCAAGGTATTCTTGAGACTATCGTTGACATACTCCAAGCTCTGAGTTTCATAGGAAATGTATTTAATGGCAGCACAGTACCCCGATCCCCCCCCAAAAAAAATGAACAGCTTCAAATAAGGAAAGGATGACAATCACTAGAAAGACAGTTAAAAAAGAATATATAAATGAAAAACCCCAATGGGAGGAAATATACCTAATCACAAATCTTGAAAATAAACTAGGTTCACAAAGGGATTAGAATTAGCAAACTACCAATATGGAATAATTTTGATCTTGATCTCATCAACAAATGATATAATATACTGAAAGGAACAGGCCTGAAACTAACTGACTTTTTCCCCAGTTTTTAGTTGACATTAAGGATGCCAGTGATGTGCAGTTTTAATGTTAAGTACACACATAAATATATATATATATATATATATATAATATATATATATATATATATATATATATATATGTGTGTGTGTGTGTGTGTGTGTGTGTGTGTGCATGTGTATACACACACACACACACACACACACATATATATATATATATGTGTGTGTGTGTATATATATATATATATATATATATATATATATACACACACACACACACACACACACACACACACACATATAAATATATATATTTATATATGGATAGATATAAATAAATAAGTGGATCATCCTCAGTCCTTTAAAACAACAATCTGCTCACATACAGGTGACCTGTTTTTAGTGATTCACAAGTCATAGAATCACTGAAGAAGGCTTTATCATGGTCCTGCAGTGGAGACAAGTCCTGTTCCCCCATTGCCATGTGGCTGACACATCAAGAATTAACAAAAAGTAATCATCAGCCCACGTGTTGACCAATCATGCATCGACTATTTGACCTGCTCCCTGATATAGATATATAGTAGCTGTAGATAAATAGATACAGATGGGAAGGGGCAGAGACAGACAGAGTTCAAGATGGTTGTAAATATTTATTATATAATACTGAATAAAATATGAGTCTTGTAAGGCGACTACTACATATTTAGATACGTAGCCTTAAGTATTCATGCGATGGCATTTTGTAACTGTAGTCCTTAATGTAATTAATTTAATTAACTGTAATTTTGTAATTGTAGCTGCATGTTAAAACATTATTTTTTCTTATCCTTACAGAAAGCACACATACACATGCATACACTTACTTTTCCGTTACACAGCTACATCTGTTAGGGACAGTCCCAATCAGTATTTAAGGTACACTGAATTGTGTCTGATAAAGTACATTGAATAAAACAGGCTGTGCTAAAAACAAGGGTTTTTATTCTTGAAAAAACAGAATTAAGTGCTTTTGGCTGTAACAATACAGCCATCATCAGAATTCCTGGAAACTGCAAAGAGGGGGAATCGTATCTATATAAGAAAATAACGCAGATTGCTTTATATCAGAGTTCTTGTACTGGTGGACTAGATCTGGTAATTCACATTTTTCATGGAATTCTGATGAAGGCTGTATTGTTACAGCCAAAAGCGCTTAATTCTGTTTTTCAAGAATAAAACCCCTTGTTTTTAACACAGCCTGTTTTATTCATTTTACAAGTTTTTGTATTTTGGGTAATTTGTACTTTTGGTCTGATAAAGTACATCTCAAAACAGAAACTCATCATAATTTCACTAGTTGAAGTCTTACACATACGTTTAACCGTATGGTAATATTTCAGCATACTATTTATGAAAATCCACATGTGATCTTTTGTAAGCTCATTCTGCATGTTAATATCTTTTGAAATCAACATATTACATTAGGGACAGGGCATGTCATTCATGTTAGTGACGATTTAACAAGAATTATTTAAGACAGGAAAGGAAAAATAATTATAATTCAAGGAAGGTTCAAAATATAAATAATATATCTAGTGCTCACATTTGTATTATGACTACTTTATCAGGCATAGCCAGCAAAATAGACCAAAGCCTTTTTACTCCATTGGAGTAATTTTCAACAATGAAAATGTAAACAAATTAAGATAGACAGGCAGACAGATACTCATATAGGTAAATAAACCAGTGTTAAACAGCAGGGCATATATGGATAGGTAGATAAACCAGTTTTAAAGGGCAGAGTATAGAACATTGATTAGTACTTCTGGTGAATGCTAAAAATTGTCACTCTGTAATAGGTTAGTTAGATTAGTAATCCATTATGCTCCATGTATCATGTATCAGTCAGGTTTTAGTTAACTACTGAAAGACCGATCATTAAGAACCTAACAATGTATTCAAAATGTGACACTGTGCAACCTCTGGAAAAGGACATGCCTTTTTCCCAGCTGGTATATGGCGTTGCAGGTTGTATGTATAAGTCAGGGCGCATTAGGATGCAGAGGGCTTGCTCTCTTAAAAAATGCTCTTGTACTTTATTGTTATATTTCACTGGGTTTTAGAACGTCAGTTTAATGGGTTATTTTTATGAATAATTAATGTTTCAGCAGTTGATTATATCTATGTAACCATGTCATCCATTATTTCACTGACCTGTTGCTTTTTACCCCTTTTTTCTACAAATAATGACTGAAATGATTAATTATTAAGTATGCTGCTAGAAATGTAAAAGATAATACAATGAAATCATATTAAGACATTATTGGTTTGTGCATATAAGCATATGTTATGCTTTTCATGTACATCGTTCATGGGTGTGCATTTAGGCAACAGTATAGTTTATTGTCACAACAGTGCATTACTGTAGCAAAGACAAGTGTTGAGGCTAAAAGCTTTGGGCTCTAACCTGTGGTATAAACTTCTCTGACATTGTTAAAGTAATTGTACAGTAACTAGTGGCCCATAAATTTAGATTACATTAAATTATCTAGCATAAATATTATCATTTTGTATAATTTTCTTATCACTTGGTTGACAGAATTACTTGAGTAACTCATCTTGCAGACTGTTTTACTATATATTTATATATAATATATTACATATAATATATTAATATAGTATATATTATATATATAAAACCTATATATATATATATATATATATATATATATATATATATATATATAGATATATATTTGGGAGAATGTTTTATTATACATTTGCTGTTTAACCATTGCCATTTAACTTTATTTTGTCTGTCTATTGATTCATTAGTTAGCATTCTGAATGGCTTCTACTATTATTTTATAGTATATTTGGTTGTATGTATACTATGGAACCTCTTAATACATATTTTCTTGGATTGTTCTGTACACAGCTGTTAACATTTTTCCAAGGTGCTCTTTGTCCTCTTGCCTACTAGCCATCAAACTTTCCCCTGTCAGACTTCATCCCATTCATTCCTCTGTGGGGGGGGGGTTCTTCATAACTGCAGAGGTGAGAGACATCTGGAGGCATCATTCAGACAGCCACAAGGGTTGCTTGTGCCCTTGCTGGCATCACAGCTATGAAGACATTTATGGGGGTCCTATGTCCACCTTCTGCATAAAGAGACAAGTGCTTCACATCACTGAGGGGCTCAGAATGCATTTCCCATGAGCACATGTTCTTGTAAGTCAAATGTGCAAGGCTAATACCTGCCTGTGGCTTGATGAGGCTAATGGCCATCACAGGCCATGGCTTTTGCATCCTAACAATTCTTCTGAGAGGACTGGTGCATTCTTGGCAGCTGTACCTCACCTCCCTCTATGATGGGAATGCCTGTCCTCCCCTGACAGCTTTGTTAGACATCCAAACCACTGACTGACCCCAGGTTGCCTGGGCTGCAGTCAGAGCTTTAGCCATTTGTATCAATGAAGCTGGCTTAACTGTTAATAATTTTACGTTTTATAGTTCAAGCAATGTTAAGTAGTAGTTAATACCATTGTTAAAACTATACACTGTTCAATGTTATGATTCTTTGAGGTCTTAGAGCCTGCTGCCATGGAATCCTCCCAAGTTGGACAGTCCCAGTCAACAAATGTACTAACTAAATAACTAGCAAAATGTGAAAATAAGTCAGACTCCTAGAATAGTAAGCCGCAGCAAACACAGTATGCTTTGCTTTAAACTTTTCATGCTGTATCATAAAACAAGAAGAGCCTTATCAATAAACTAGTTCCTTAGCATAAGACATCATACTGCATAAAGTCATAATTATGCCGTTTATGTGACTTGAACTTATTAAACTGGGTAGAGCATATACAGGCCATGTTATAACTTTGTAGTTCCTTAGAAGGCCTTCAGTAGTAGTTTTAGTTTGTACCTGTAGATTCCACTGAGGCTAAAATATAAAATAAGGAAGATGAGGAACTCCCGGTATAGCAGTTTATATATGCTTCCTCTCCAGTGGAGCAGCAGCTGGGAAAAGGTTCCCAGGCGGGCATCGGCCACTTGGCTGGTATATGTCACTGTCATTAGAGGATCCAGTGAAGACCTAAGAAAAACAAAATGTGAATTACCAGATCTAGTCCACCAGTACAAGAACTCTGATGTAAAGCAATCTGCATTATTTTCTTATATAGATACGATTCTCCCTCTTTGCAGTTTAATTATCACAATGTTGCTACTTTTAAGAGACTCCTGTGAATTTTACCTTAATACTAGTTAATACTGAGTTTATCCACTTTTATAAAATCACCTTCAATAGTTTTCACTTCACCATAATTAAATGTTTCTGGCACTGCTTCTGGAATACAGACAAGATGTACTCAAGTCTGATAAAATTCTTAGGTGATATAAAACTTGAAATGGAAGGGTATGCCTTGATTGTTGACCGTAATCCATAATTTCAGTGTTTTAAATCACACCCAGTGGAGTAATCGAAATGCCCAGTTTAGACTCATTGCCCACCACTGCTTCCCCTACCACACCTCACATTTCACACGTGCACAACTCTTGCATTATTGACTTCATGCACTTGTTAAATGACGCATCCTTAGTTACTGATCTTTTACAACTGTAATCATTTTTTAAGAGCAATCCTATTTCTATTCAAGTTGTATAGTTCTGTATGATCCCATGATATAGACACATCCTAGACATTTGTTCGCATCCAGTCTCAAAGTCATATTGTTCTCTGAGATGTTCAGAAAAATGTACTCAACTGAGTATATAAAACATGCTTGGCTACACACTTGATCACACTTTCCATCTAATCAAACTGTTATTATATTCTGGATTTTTAAATTTAAAATATTATATTAAAGGCTGAAATTTGTATCATATGACAAAAAGTGTTCAGGTCTTATAGTTCACCAGATAAATACAATAATGTCAGCCACACACCACATAGGAACACAGTTTCAACGGTTAAGAATAATAAAATTCAAAACAGAACATGAAATTAAAACCAGAAACATCATTAGAACAAAAAGTACATCACACAGTTGTATACATATATTACTGTTCAGGCTTAATAAAGCAAACAGGAATACAAGATACTTACAGACAGGCAATAGTCAGTACAGTCATAATGTAAAGCATAAGAAACAACATAATTTAAGGTTTAAGTTATTTACAGCAGAATCATGTAATATAAGAATCTGTATGCTAGTCAGCATGACCTAAGTGAAAAATCTTATTCTTCCTTTGTTTGTTTCCTTTGTTTTTATCATTTGTTAACTGGGTAAAATGTCTAGTTTGTGCTTGATAATAGAATGTATTTCCGTCACTAGCTGAGTTTAAGGAGAAAAATAAGGATAAAATATTTCAGTGCCATTAAAGGATCTTGAGAAATTCTTGCTGAAGGTGTATGATTTGTGTGAAGAGTGAAAAGTGATTCAGGCACAGAAAGTTCAAAACTAAATATTGCAGCAGATGATTCAGGATGGAGAGGTGGTCTGGGCAGTGAAGGAGGTGATGCAAGAGGATGGGTGTGGAGTGCTGGTACTAGTTCAGCCCCCCTAGGGGGAGACAGATGGTTTGGTTCACTGTACTGCTGGCACCTATAAGAACAGTAGATAAATAATACGCAGTACTAGGGACCATGGACCATGTGCTTGGTTCTATCAAGCTGTTCACAATAACCTTCATGGGGTCACAGATGCATAAGGAGGAAGGCATTGCATGACTTCACAATAACATGAGTGTGCAGACCAGACATTGGACATAGGGGCATTGAGTTAAAGAAATTCCCCTTAGCTTTACATTTTAATGATGCAGCATGATAGTGAGGGGTGATTGTATATTTCTTTGGCCAAGGAACCAGTTGTAAAAGAGGACACTGTAAACTGAAGGATTTGGATGACCCCAGTATGTGGAAGGGTTAAGTCAGATCTTTAGACTACAAGGATAATGACATGTTTTCCCCACTCCTTTCTGGATGATGACTCTAGCTGGTTCTTGCCTTGCCCAGTGATGGGGAGAAAATAGACTGGGGAGGGTAATGGTCAGCATTCAGGGAAGCAAACAGAATGGCTCCCTCTTGAAATGTCAGCAATGAAAATTATGAGTGCCGGCATGCTGAAAAAAAATATTGGAAGTGCAAGATAAGAACAAATCATGAACATCGCTCTTCTCTTGTAAACTTCTTTTTTTTTGCTGGGGGGGGGGGGGACAAGTTCCCCACACCACCGAACTTATATATAATAACTCCAAGATTGCCATACCTGCGAGAAAAGGGAGTAGTCCGAGAAATTGCTATCTTGGACTTAGTATATGCAAGTCCAGTTTTTCAGGCATTCAGTCTCCATGTTTCAGGACTAGCCCTAGTATGTCGTAACTTTTCAAATGTCTACCAAACAAAGACACTAACATAGAGTGAGGTGAGGAATTTGTGAGGACCTAATATTCTTTGGGATTTTGATGAAAGTTAACAAAGCTGTCTAGTGAAAAATATATTTTTTTCATATTAGCTGGTCACTGAATAAGAATTGTCCTTGGGTATTAGTCGAAATCTGAAGTACAATATACATTATACTATATCAAGATGGTTGGAGTTTGTTTATGCAAATGCACAGAAGGTCAGTTGGATTTTTATATTTAAAATGTGAGTGAAGAAAAAAAATATGAAGTCCTGGTACTTGTGATTGGCAATAATGCTGAAGTGAAAAATGTTTGTATTGGGGGTTTTGGTTATGTTTTACTGTTGGGTGAGTTTTGTTTTGTTTTTGGTGAGGTTTTTGTATTGATTTCTGTGTTTTTACTTCTGCATTTTATTGAAATCTTATATGTTTCCTGTCTGCGGCAACAGAGATTTCCATTCTAAAGGCGGTTTCTCCCTTATTTGAGTTAGTGTGATGGTGGAGTTTGTACAATTAACTCTGGGGTGTGTGGGGACTTGCCTTCCTGCAGAAAATAACCTGATGTCTTTCTTTTTTTTTTTTTTTTTTTGTGGTTGTTAATATTTTCAGAGTTTTCTGTGTCTGTAATAGGTATGTTTGATGTGTTGTGAGTTTGAAATTCTTTTTTCAGTTTTCTGATGATCCATATTTCATTAGGTTTACATTAGCTAGTAAAATTGTCAAGAATTATGATATGTAATTAAGTTAGTGGCAAGTGTCACTGACAACAGAGGTTCATAGGTTGGTACTAGGCTATCGGCCCTTGGGCCTATACAAGCCTAGCCATAACAATTCTCTGGCTATTTCTTCCTACACTGTTTACTTTCCTGTGCCCCTGTCTAGCAGGGTGACTGACGTGATCCCCAGGGTGAATTTCCTTTCTCCCATCAAATCGTCAAGGTTCCTTTTGAAGAGGGCCAAGGAGGCGCTCTGCTTGACATATATGGGCAGTCTATTCCAGAGTCTCGGGAGTCTCTGGGTCAGGACCCTATCCCTCCAGCATGTTTTGTTTATTGTGATGACAAGGTTTAGATCCCTGGAGCGTGTGGCACTGAGGGATTGGGATTTCTTTAAATGTAGCATGTCCAGCAGCTCTGGGTTTGACATGGCCTTGTATGTTAAGCAGAGATCACCTCTGAGTAGACGATATGCGACAGAGTATAGCTGGAGATTTTTAAGGCGGTCAGCATAGGGCATCTGCTTTAGGCCTGTGATTCTTTTAGTGAGGTATTTCTGTGGCCTTTCCAGTTGTTGCAGATGTCTTGAGAGGTACATACCAAATGGGGTGTTGTATTCTATAATGGGTCTAATGAGGGATGAGTACAGTGGGACAATGACCTCCTTTTTTCTGGATGAAAAGGCCTTAGTGATGAGGTATCGAAGGATTTCCTGTCTGTTGTGGCGATGTGGTTATTGAAGGTGAGACCACTGTCCACCTGTGTTCCTAAGTCTCTTATCACACTTTCGGTGTTTAGTGTACTGCCACTTATGTGGTAATTCACGGGTACATGTTTTTTCCCAAAGGGGATAACTATACATTTCTTGGCATTGAGCTTGAGCCCCCGGCTCTGGCACCAAGCATCTGTTTCTGTAAGGTCCTTTTGTAGAGTATCCACATCATTTGGGGATTAATTAATGGCTCCCAGTTTGCAGTCATCTGTGAACTTTGTTAGCCAGAGTCCCTTAGTGTTGGCCTGTACTTCAGAGAAGTAGATGCCAAACAAGAGCGGTCCCAGGACTGAACCCTGAGGTACTCCACTTGTCTGGAGCTGGATTTGGAGTCAGCTACTTTTACAGTGTGGTGTTTGTCAGTAAGCCAGTTGGCAACCCATCGAGTGACGTAGGGATTAATGCCCATCTCAGTAAGTTTATCTATGATTCCAGAGTGGGGGGTGGTGTCAAAGGCCTTGGCAATGTCCAGATAGGCTGTGTGGACTGCATAATATTGGAATATATTTTTCTAAGAATTTTTTGCTAAGAATTGCAGCAAGGAGTTAGTATAGCTCTATACCCAGAATTTTGCTGTTTGCATGGATGGTGTTTGGGTTTTTAGCTCTTGTTGGTAGTGTGCCAACTGGGGGATTGCCTAGAGTGACATTTGACATTGGTACAACTCTGCGTGAAACTCATTGTGTTATAAAATGGCAGTTCATAATTCATGAATACTTGCACTTGTGTGTATGTGTGTGTCTATGTGTCTAAGTATATAACTCAGAACAGCAGAACAATTAGAAACCATTACAGACTGTTGATCAATAAGGTGGTTGCTGCTTTGGAGGCATTTTTAAATAGTGCTGTTCAGTTGCTCAGGTTTGTTTTTGACAGCTGCAGTGAGAATTATTGTCATGAGTGTGCTAGCTGGATTTGTTGCAGGATTTACTGCCAATGTATCATGCAGCTGTCCTGTCAAAACTTGGTGTTCATGAACACAGTCAATGGTGTAATACTTTATAACTAGAAGTGCCACATAGATATTCAAATTGCGTAACAGACATAGCATACCTCTCAATTGACCAGTTTTTGCAGAATGTCCAAATTTTGGCCTTATATTTTTGGTCTGTCCCCATACCTCTCAACTGTACAGATTTCACTATTCTGTCTCATATCGTCTAATAAGAGGTGATCTCTGCTTGACTTACAAAGCCATATCTGACCCAGCTCTGTTAGAAATGCTACATCTAAAGAAATCCCAATCCCTCCACACCACACGCTCCAGAGATCTCAACCTCATTACTACAATCAACAGAACATGCTGGAGGGACAGGTTAATAACCCAAAGACTGCCCATGCTCTGGAATAGACTTCCCATACATGTCAAGCAGAGCACCTCAGTGGCCCTCTTCAAGAGAAATCTTGATGAGTGGATGGGAAATAGAAAGTTTACCCCGAAGATCACTCCAGTGGCTCTACTTGATATAGGCACTGGGAACTAACATTGGGCGGCACGTTGCCAGGGCACTTCTATGGGCTAGGCTTGTAAAGGCTCCATGGCCATTAGCCTAGTACACACCTATAAACCTACGTCCAGATTTTTGCTTCAAATCTTTGGTCCATTCCGCTTAAAAATTGTGTTTTTTTGACAAATGACTGGCATGACCTAAGGATTAAAGTCACTAAATAATGACATGTATTAGATCTTGATACTTCATATCCTTCAGAAAATGCACGTTAAAACACATTCTGTTCTTCTAACAACTTCCTAAATTTATAAGACCAATATTTAAAATGTGTCCATATTTTTGGCCCATTGTACCTCCATTTTGATGGGCTTTGTCCTGTTTTCTTGTGCTAAGAGGTTCAGAGGTATGTCTGTTCCTCATAAAATTTATGGTATTCTGGCACCTCTTTGAGGACTGAAGTTACTAAATAATAACATACATTTGAGTTTCAGACTTTATATCCTTCAGAAAATGCATACTAACACAAATCATGTTATTCTAGCAGCTTTCTAAGTTTATAAGAGCAATATTTAAAATCTGTCCCTATTTTTGGGCCTTTGCCCCCCCCCCCCCATTCTTTTAGGCTTTGCCCAAATTTCTTGTATTAAGAGGATGACAGGTGCCAGATTTCAAAACCTGCTACTCTATTATCAACACTAATAGAATACTGAGAATATCAGAGTATGACCTCTCGGCAAAGATTGGTTCACCGGCCTGGGTAACAATATACTATAGGTACATAAAAACACTATCAATCCCCAAAGCGCTTCCCTTCTTAAATAAAAAAGATTTACAGGCCTATAACATAATAGAGCCACTAAAATGTTCTATAAATATAACACAAAAACTTTTTCACTCCTTAAACCCTGGACAAGCTATGTTAATACTACAACCCCTCCATAAAAATCCTAACTTAAAAATAAATAACAAGATGCTAAACCTAGACTCCTTCCCTCGGTTAAAACATAAGAGAATCCAAGATATCTACCCATTCCTCAATAGCACAATTCATGAATTAAGAAGTAATCTAAACTTACCTAAAGTACATATAATAATTTTAAGACAAATCAAAGAGGTGTGTTCCAGTTACCTCCAAAACCTTACCATACTCGAAAGTGACTTGAAAACTGTACCCCATTTTGGAAGACTATGTTAATGTCAAGGAAAACAATAACAAACTCATACAAAATGATAGGGGAAATCAAATTCTAGAAAGACCTTCTCTTCTCTAATTACTGAAGAAAATTAAAACCTGATATGGATGACCAGCAAATAGAAAAGGCAATCAACTTAACATTGAAAACTATTCCACTTAAAAAACTCTCTTACACGCAACTCATGATTAATAATAATGCTTATTTCACCCCAGCAATTCTTCACAAATTCAATGCAACTAAGTCACCATACTGTCCACACTGTAAAGACCAGATTGCAGACCTAATACATATATTCTGGAGTTGTAAATGCGTTTTCAAGCTTTGGAATTCCCTTAAGTTACAACTGCAAAAAATGGAGTATCAAGCATCAACACTAACATGGAAATTTACTCTTTTACACATCCTCCTGGCCAACATCTCAGGAAAACAAGCTAACCCACTTATAACGATTTTCTTATTAATGAAGCTATATATAGCTCGCAAATGGTTAGATCCTGTAAATATCTCTTGGGAGAAATTCAAGAAATCTGCTATTAAACATCTACTAGCACATAAAATAGTATTGGACAAAAGAAACAAAAATATGAAAGCCCGAGCAATCTGGGAACAGTCCTATAACATCTTATTAGCATAAGCACCAGGTACACCATATCTTATGAACTGGAAATATTCCCACAAGTACACAGCTTAACTATGGATGAAGTATCATTTTTGCATGTGCTGTTTTTAGACTAATGACATTAATTGGGAAAGCATCTTTGTATATATTGTAATTAGGTATGTTGTATGACCTACATGTTTCTACTTTATCCACAATGTAAAACATGCAAATGTGGTCATTTTGTAAATATGGAATGGTTATGGTTTTTGCAAATGTAAAACAAAAATAAAAATTATTGAAAAAAAAAGGAAGAGGTTGAAACGTATGCCAAGAAGATATGATCTCTGAAACTCAAACGTATGCCATTATTTTGTGACTTCAATCCTCAGTGATGTGCCAGAACACCACAAGTTTTATGAGAAACAGACCAAAAATTTAAGGCAAAAATCTGGACATTTCAGAGGCATGCTTCCTGGCATAATCTTGTGCCTTCTTCTCATATCCCTCGTCACTTTTGGCTTCTAATGAGAAAAGGTTTAACGCCTCTTTTCTGTGGTTACATCCCTTTCTTGCATCCGATTTGCCCATCATCATCATCATCGTGGTCCTGTAGACTATTTCTAGCAGTCTTATATCCCTTTCCTTGTATGACCTCCAGAACTGCATACATTATTCAAATTGTAGATAGACCAGCATCCAGCAGGATGGGAACATTCTGTTTCTGGATCGTATCTTTCTCAGGATACACCCTGGCCTTCTATTGGCTGCTGTCACTTTTGTTTCACCCCACCCCTTTGGTCCATTCCAAGCATGGTCAAGATTCTTAGATTGCTTTCCTATTCTTCTGCCCTTGGTTCTACTCCCAGCTAGCTGATACTTCATGCAAGGGTTGCTCTGGCCCAGGTGAAGTGCTGTGAATGTTGGCTACCACCTTTCAGCCTCCTTAGTCAGTCTTTCCAAATTCTTCCTTAGATTCTTCTTCCCAGCCTCCAGTGCTGCACCGAGGTTTATGTCATCAAAAGGTTGCTTCTGATCTCTGTTCCCACTGATAGTTTCATGTGTTCATTGCTACTAATGAACCGACTCATTTTATCTCCCAGTCCCATGCTTACACTTATTAAGGGTATCAGAACTTGTCAGAGATTTGGGATGCATGGCTAGGCTTAAAAAGGCCCTTGTGGTCGTTAGCCTAGTAAACACCTAGGCACCTCTGAACCTGAGGATCTTTAGAAGCCTAGCAATTCATTTGATTAAGGGTTATAACCCTTATATAATTATGAGTAACCCAGAGATGAGCAGAATATTTACATGTTGCCCCTATCCATGAGGAGCAAGGGTGCTAAACTAGGGGTAAATATGCAGTTACTTAGCCATTCATCCAGATTACATCTGAATAGTGTTTATGTTGCAAAAGAGATTGAGTGGGTGTTAATACCCACATTGCAAACTTGCAAATTTGTAATAGTTCTGACAGGATAACGTCTACTGCGGCTCTGTATGAGAGGCAGAAATTGCCACCAAGTAGCCATCATGACACCAAGAAGAGGGACAATATTTTGAGATAGTCTGCATAGTTATTATTTAGTCCCTTGATTTCCTTAATAGGAAAGCATTGTGGGCATTTAAATTTTGTCAGATGTTTTACTGACACATACCAAAGGGGGCATTGTACTAAATGTTCTGTCTGATAAATATGGAATACAGAGTAATGATCACATCCCTGGGCATGGACACCATACCCTTAGTAATAAGCTGTGCAATGAAAACGGAATTACTTACAATAGTGGATACATGGTGACTGAAGGATAGTTTGTTGTATATATAGGTTCCCAGGTACCTAACTACTGGAGCAAGAGTTACAAGGGACTTCTTGCTTGCTGAATGATATTAGTGTACATTTACTGGCATTTTGCTTTAGTCCATAATTTTGGCACCAGCTATTGTCATGGGAAAGGTTCTCTTATAGGATCTTGCTGTCCTCTGGGGAATTTATGATGGCACCATGTTTATAGTCATCTGCAAATCTGGTCAGCCATAAATCCTTAACAGAAGATTTGACCTCCTAGAAGTAAATACCAAAGAGGAGTGGCCCATGGCTGGAACCCTGTGGTACATCACTAGTGAAAGTTCTTTTGGAGGAGTTAGAGCAGCCTGTTCTTATTTCCTGGGTTCTACTTGTGAGCCAATTTGCTATCCAATGAGTAATACATGGATTAACATTTAGCTGGGATAGTTTATCTGCAATACATGAGTATAGGATGATGTTGAACACCTTTGCGAAGTTTAGTTATGCAGTGTGTACTGATTTACCCTCATCCATTGCCTTAGTAACTTTCTCAAAGAAGTCAACTAGGTTAAGTAATCAGAATCTGCCTTTGACAAATCTGAACTGGCTTGGGACTTCAGTCTGTAGATTACCTATGTCCTTATTTATAATTTCCATAATGACCCTTTCCATAGCCTTACAGATGAGGCTGGTCAGTCTTATGAGTCTATAACTTCCCAGGTCCATTGACACCCCACTTTTGTGCAAAGCGGTAACAGTTACTGTCCTCCATTTGTATGGCACAAAATGTACTTGGCAGCTTGCACTGAATAGCCTTTGCAGCGGGTGTGACAGGCTTCATTTCAAGCTGGCTAGTAAGCAGTCAGGTAATATATCTGGCCCAGAGAAGCAATGTTTTTGGCCTTAGACAGTGCCTTGAATACTTGTTTTTGGGAAATTTGAGGGGGCTCTAGGAATGAGATCTGGGAATGCAGGAGGGGAGGGTAATGAAGTTAAAGGTAAATTTATCCATAAGCAGATTGTCAATGTAACCTGGGTCTGAGTATGTGATGTCATTCACTTTTAGCTCTGCACAGGGTTGGGCATTTTTTCTAGGGTTTCTAATATAGTTAAAGCAGTTTTTCCATTTGCCTGGGTGGGTATTTTTTCTTTATATCTGCCTTTGGTTGATTTGGTCAGGTTCCAGATTTCCCTAAGTGTAACAAGAGCTTATTTATTTGCAGCTTGAGAGTTTCATTTCTTTTTACTTTTAATGATTTTTTAAATTTATTACAGAATTTGTTTATATTTGGGTTCTACCACAGGGGTTAAGTTTTGGATGTGGCTTTGAACTTACTTTGGAGGGGGACAGGTACACTTATTCACATATGCATACAATTTGGTTTTCTGGTATTCTGCATAAATACTGAGGTCATCGAGTTGGAAGGGGCTGTTGAATTCAGCCAGATCAACACTCAGTTTTAGCAGATTAGCTTTGGCATGATCTCTGAATACCAAGGTATTTGAGGATGCTTCTGGCTTCCATTTTAAGGTGAATATGACTGAACTGTGGTTCAATTTGACTAGGGAGGGAATTACAGTTGGTATGGAGCAGAGCTGTCCCATATTAGGGAGGACCACATTCCGGATTTTTTTGCCTTCATTTGGGGAGCGGAATGTTTGTATTGTTGAAATCCATACATGTTAGTGGATGTATATGTTTCCCAGTAAATAGAGAGGTAATTAAAGTCCCCTAGGATAGTGGAGTTTGGCTTAATGCACAGGCACGCCATACTAGTTAGATAAGAGTAATGGACTAAGGGGGGCATAGAGGGGGTCCTATAGTTAGCCATACTGTGACAGGGGGTCTTGTTAATGATAAGTTGGATGTGGAGGAGTTCCAGATCATTATCTTGTCTGGTGTTTTTTTTTTTTTAACAAATATGGAATGAGTCTTAATGTTTGATAGGCACTGAGTCCCTGTACTAATGGAGTGGTGTTAATGTTCTTGAACCAGGTCTTCGTGATGATGCATATATTAATATGCATCCAGGGAAAGTTGTGCTTGTAGGGGAGTGGATTTTTTTAAGACACCTAGCATGAAGCAGTGATACCTTTATGTTATCTGGATTCTGTTTTGTTATCTTGGGAGTTCATGAGCACTGACATTGTCTAAAAAAGGCACTATGGGGGTGGATAAGATTTTAGTCAATATTTGAAAGCCTTATGGGGAAAAAGTGCAGGCCAACATTGTCAAATCATTTAGGACTGTCTACCATCTCCTTCCTGGCTGATATCTATATTGGACCCCCTTGATTGACACCGGAAGCTAAGCCATTTTTGAAGTCAATAATCTTTTGTTTGTAGTGTCACATCATTATTGGTGATAGTAAAATGCTGTGCAAGGCTAGGTTCATACCTGTTTTGGACACGTATTACAAAGGCTACATCATGCCTTTCTTCATATAGTTTAGGGAGGTGCATCTCAAATGTTCTATACTCATGTGTGCTATGATTATTTTATATGTGAACTTGTGGTACAAGAACTTGAGTGTCTGCATGATGCGGTATATCCTGGCATCTGATAGGTAGCTGCCAGTAGCCATCTCTTTGCATAGCCTGGTGAGTGATGCATTAGTGTGTCTCACAGTGCAGACACCTATGACTAGGTTGTTGAAATGTATGCAGATCTGCCTTATGAGTTTTTGAATTAAGACACTGTGACTATGAGATGTATGTTTTAGGGTGAGTGCTGCCTGTGTCATCTGTTTGCAAGGTTTGTGAGAGTGCTGAGGGAACTAATTTCTTAGATTATATTTAAGAGGCCTTTGTGGTTTTGGTAGGTTATTTTAAGAATCTTGGCATATGTCTGTGTGATCTGATCTGTATGTGATAGGTTTAGTGCAGTGTTGTGTGGTACCAGCAACCTGTTTTTTGTAGTGTCTTCTTGTGAGAGTTTTGCCTTCAATAGCATTAAATAATAGCATGTCTCACATATAGTACATAATTGTCAGTAAAAGTGAGACAATTGCTACATTGTCTCAGGATGCCCATTTCAATGAAATTGGCTAGAGAGATGATTGATTATTACAAATCCATGGTTCCACGTGCTTCCTAACATAGGCTGAAGAGGGACTAGTATCCATGAGGTTTGGATATGATTATGGACGTGCTATTTCTGTTGTAGTGGAAATACTGCTGATTTTAAGGCAGCTAGAAATGAATGATCCTCAACATTTTCTCTCACCAGAAGAAAAAGAGTATCATGAATTCCAGACTGCTTCCTGAGAAGTAATATTAACCTAAATGGTGTTGGGTTCAGTACTCTTGCTATAGACTTCTCTTAGTAGATACTCTAGATAGAACCTATAGCAGCTAGATGCAACAGAGAGCCAACCTACACAAAGGCCCTGAAAAGGGTCTCACCAAAGTGCAACACATCACTCAGTAAAGTGCCATACACAGTGCCCAGTCAGAAACCAGAATGAACCAGCACCCCACTGCTCCTACTCTCACCAGAAGCATAGGCAGTAGCATGAATCCCAAGCTGTCTCCTAAAAATCCATTTTTAGACTTTAGAGTGATTAGTAATATCTAAGAAGGCAATGAAGCACTGTTCCTCTGCTCCTTCTTTCAACAGGAGCAACACAGAGGCACTAATACCAAGCTAACTCCTGAGAAGCAGTGCTTAGGCTTTCCAGTTATTAGCAGTCTAGTTCCAGATGTTAAAGGATTTTAAAAATAAGATGGAAAAAAAAGGTATTAATACTCCGCATATTGCTTTGTGCAACAACAGAGTGGGATGATATAAAGCAGGCTAACTTTAAGTTTTAAAAGTCTAAGGAGAGGACCTTTGCAGTTTTATTTTTCAGTGCCCAGTAGAATGAGCAGATGAGATGAGACTGGGAGGAGCTTCTAAAGTCAAATTTATAGTAGGGTTTAGCAGCTGAAAGGCCACCTTCGTAACCAATTAAGTCACATACCAACAGTAGTCTCACCGCCCTTGCAGCTAAATAAGAAATCCTAATTCTCAGCTCCTACCACCCATTACATAAATTTCATTCTTTCTCAGTCTGTGAATGGAAAAGGATTTTATTCTCAGTGATCCTGGCCAAGACTCAAGGAAAAAAAATAAGTTAAAACAAATGTTAAAATGGAACAAAGTTTTATATAATAAAAGTAAAATGCAATATACTAAGAGCAAAAAAAAAATGTAAGTATCCAACCTTTAATAGAAGAAATCCAGTCAAAATCCAATGCAATCAGACACAACAAGCATTAGTTTTACAGGACTTGCAACTTAGCTAGATTTAATTCCTTTTCAGTCAGTGAATGGAAAAGGAATTTTAACTAATGGACTCAAATGGACCTTAAGCATGAACTTTTAAAACTCCCCCACAAAAAAAAAAACCCTTTAAAACTATATATATATATATATATATATATATATATATATATATATATATATATTTAAAACTGCAAGAAAAAAAACACACTAGAGTTTTCACTGTGCGATATGTTAAACATCCTGTAAGGCGGGCCCATTAAGGACATCAAGTGTTTTAACTACATGATTTCTGAATGTCCATGACATTTTTTTTTTTACTTTTAGCCACTCAATGGTGTAAATATGGCTCTAGGTGAGTTGGTCGTATTGACTAATGTCGCCAAATGGGCGTGGGTATTTGCTGGTAGTAAGTGGGTTGAGGACCTGGTCTATGCCAACCTACACCAGGGAAGTCAGGAGGGATGTATGTGCCTGCCATAAAGCCCAGCAGCCCTGGGTCAATAGGTTACTGGCTAGCTGGTGTCCAGTTGCTCTGTTGAGCAAAAGCTGGTCGCAAAATTAATCATCCTGCTAAACATGAACTAAGAATTGCTACACTCATTGTAGGTTCATTGACAGGATGCAGCTTAGAAGTGGATGACATTTTATTTTATTTGACATTTGTTTACCGGGGGGGTGGGGTCTGACTGTGTCTACAGAACCCATTTTCAGCAGAGGCCCGGGGAGAAAAGCTCCACACAATAAAGAATACAGTAAAATCCAATACAGTACAAATCACATTAGAAATACTATACAAAATAAGTTGAAATAACAAACTATGTTACACAATGTAACAATATATATATATACTACACATCTAGACAATTATGAAGAGTTAAAAACATTATACACAATAATAGTCACTCTCACTATACATGATGTAGTGCCCAAAAAATAGTATGTAGGTAGTGCAGTGTATGACATTGACTGCTATAGTACATGACCAAAAAATAAATAAATAGAATGTTAGTTTCAGTTAGGAAAATAGTAACTAGAAAGTGATACAGAAAGATAGTGAGAGGGTTAAAAAGAATAGAAACAATACAGCCTATACAGCCTGAGCAGTAGCTTAAGGATATGGTATAGAAACAGAGAAGCAGTTAGACGAGCCTTAGGATCTTGCAGAGCTTCTTGCAGATTGTGAAGGATTCAAATGTGAGAGAAGAGGAGGATGAGGCTAGTGTGGAAGAAGAGGAAGTGCTGAGCATTTGGAGACCAGAAATTGAGTCTGGCATGACATGATGGTAAGGAGGAGGCCGGACATCCTATGTATCCAGGAGACGATGGAAGGGCAGTGCAGCAAAGCTATTTGGCTTGAGATCCAGAATCAGGAGCTCAGGAGAAACAAAGGTTAGAAATGGGGTGGGAACTGTCATGAGAGAGAGGCTTCAGTAGGTAGTGAGAGATGTCTTCAGAATTAGTGACAGATCATGGCAACCAGACTCCAACTTAAGGATAGGGCAGTATTCATAATCTCAGCCTGTGCCCCACAGCAGGGTTGTGATAGTGAGGAAAAGTGTGCATTCAGACAGCTGTTGTAGGCCCTTACTAGATAAAGCAGGACCACATAATGGGTGACATGAATGCACATATCAGGACAGACAGAACAGGAAATGAGGACTACCTTGGTCCACATGAGTGGGGCAACAGGAATAAATAGGGAGAGGCAATTTTAGACTTCCATGTGGAAAATGGCTTGATAGTAACCAACACATGGTTCAGAAAGAGAGACAGTCACAAGACCACATATGAGTGGTCAACGTCCAACTCAGGTGGGCTTCCTGCTGCTAAAGAAAGGGCATTAAGGTAGAATCAGTGATTGTAAAATCATCCCCAGTGAAACAATTTGCACACAGCATAAACCACTGGTTGCCACAATCAGTTGCAAACAGTGGTCATAGAAGGCTCTAAGGTAAACAGAGACCAAGCTAAAGACCTGGAATTTGACAGGAGAGGAAAGCACAAGAGTTCAAGGAATTACTCAGGGTTCTAGCACCTCAAAAAGAAGAGGAGATAGGTGAAGTTGAAGAAGAATGGCAGCACCTCAATGTGTGAAGAATACATAAATATGCATCCGAGCCAGGAATGGAAATAAAGTACCAAACAGTGGAAAAAGTGCTTAAGAAACTGATAACCAGAAAATGAGCACAGTGATTCAGCTGGTTCCAAAACTTGTTGGACTTTAATGTAGAATTTGATACAAAAACTCACTTGATAGTAAACACAAACACATAAATGTTAAAAATCTTTGTAAATACGTTTTCGTCACCAACTTCGTCAGATGAACGTACTAACCACACCAACAGTATTTAAATACCAATTCATTAAGATATAACCAATAAGTAAACACAATCAATCACAAATAAAATACAAAAATCATGACTAATTGTAAGTACCTAAACCCAAATAAAACGTTTTCTAACACCTGTAACAGAAATAAATGCTGAAATAAATATCATTAAAATCAACGTTAAAATCAACATAAACCACTGTGTATAATTAAATGTTTGATAAAAATATTTGTTTAATGAAATAAAGATAAAAATATTTGTTTAATGAAATAAAGATAAAAAAGATGAAGATAATGCCCTTTTTAAACACACGTGTGTATGTAGAGGAGCTGAGTTTGGATTTTTTTGTACTAGAAACAGTAGCCATTGACCCAAGGGGTGGACCATGGGAAACAAGGGTTGAGTACAGAGAGCTCTGCTGGCAGATAATATTAGAAGCCAGTAGAATCCCTGGTTTAAATGACATGGTTTATATTGCACCTGTATTGAAACTCAGATCTGCTAAGTTGTAGATTGGGTTTTGTTAATAATAACATCAAAAAACTTTTTAAAAAACGTTTTCAAAAAAAGTTTTTAAAAGAAGTTTTTACTTTCATACTCTTTACATTATTTTAACACAATTAACAAATAAATTGGGATTATGTTGCCTATGTATTTATGTACTAGTTGACTCAGTTTTAGAATTGTATTAGGATTGTCCACTAGATGATGGTATTTACTTCAATTTTAGAGTTTTTATTTCGTTAAATATTTTATCAAACATTTAATTATACACAGTGGTTTATGTTGATTTTAACATTGATTTTAATGATATTAATTTCAGCATTTATTTCTGTTACAAGTGTTAGAAAACATTTTATTTGGGCTTAGGTACTTACAATTAGTCATTATTTTTGTATTTTATTTGTGATTGATTGTGTTTACTTATTGGTTATATCTTAATGAATTGGTATTTAAATACTGTTGGTGTGGTTAGTACGTTCATCTGATGAAGCTGGTGATGAAAACGTATTTACGAAGATTTTTAACGTTTATGTGTTTATGTGTTTACTATCAAGTGAATTTTTATGTTAAATTCTACATTAAAGTCCGACAAGTTTTGGAACCGGCTGAATCACTGTGCTCATTTTCTAGTTATGGAAATAGGGTACATAGGAATAGCTGATGGTGGAATGCAGAAGTCCAGGAAGTCAGCAAAAGAAAGAAGGAGTGCAGGAAAAAGTGGGAGATAGAAAAGATGGACCAGGCTAAGAAGGAATACTGGTTGGCTAACAAAGAAGCTAAGAAAGGAGTTGCAATAGGAATGAAGAAGGCATCAGAGGCACTCTGCCAGCTTCTAGAAAGAAAGACAGTAGATGGCACAAAAAAACTATATCAGGTTCCAAGGCAAAGACAGAAAAATGAAGAAGATAGACAGCCTTCATAAGGGATACCAGCAACAACTTGCTCACCAGTCCACAGGACATCAAAGGCAGATGGAAGGAGTATTTATAGCAGCTTCTGAATGAAGAAACCACCACAGTAGTTGTATTGCCCAAACACAGCCTACAATGATAGAAGAAGAGCAGCCCACCATAGAAGAAGTGAGAGCAGCGCTAAAGAAAATGAAGTCAGGGAAGGCGGCAGGCCCAGATGAGGTCACAGCAGGTATAAAGATGCTGGGTGAGATAAGGGAGAAATGGCTCCTGAGTTTACTTATAACAGTGTGGAGAGAAAGGCTTATCCCAGATGATTGGAGAATAAGCATACTAGTGCCAGTGTTCAAGAAGAAAGTGGAGAGTACAGAGCTATCAAACATCTGACACATTGCATGAAAGTTCTGGAGAGGCTGACTAATAAATGAATACGCAGAGTAGTAGAATATAAGGTGGGAGATCAGCAGTTTGGATTCAGATCAGGATGCAGCACAAATAACCTGAAATTTGCACTGAGACAGATAGTCGAAAAGAAGGTAGAGGTGAGGAAAGAGTCCAACTGGGTATTCCTAGACTAGGAGATGGCATATAATAATTTCCCAAGAAAGCTGATTTGGGCAGTCCTGCGGTGGTTTGAAGTCCCAGAAACATTGGTCAGATTAGTGCAAGCTATGTACAAGGACTCAATGACTCAAGTACAAACAGTGTTTGGCCTCACAGAGGGGCTCCCAGAGTGAGTGGGTGTGCATCAGTGGTCAGCTCTGAGCCTAATGATGTTCATACTGGTGTTGGTCTGTATCAGCAAACAGTTTGGAGGGGACAGATCAATGAAGTTGCTGCCTGCAGACAATGTGTCATTACAGGCAGACTCTGAACAAGAACTTCAGCAAAGGGTAGGGAAATGTAATGCAAAACTGAAGGCACATGGGATGAAACCTGAGTACAACTAAGACAGTTGCAATGGCAGAAAATGACCAGAAAAAATGAGACTTGAGATGGAAGGGAAAATAGTGTAACAGGTTAACAATTTCAAGTGTCTGGAAGGAGAAGTGAAGTTTGAATGATGAGGTCAAAGCTATAATCAGAGGGGCTGCAGTCAGCTGTCACAGAGTGTCAGGTGTAGTATATGACAGAAGACTGCCAAATACCAGACAATGGCGCAACCAGTACTACTGTATGGTACAGAAACCTGGACAGTAAAGCAAGAGCAGTTGAGGAAGATAGAGGTAATGGAGATGAAGTGCCTGTGATGGGTGTTAGGATGCACACTGTGGGACAGACAAAGAAATGAGGACATAACAGCAGAAGTCAAAGTAGTTCCAATTGCAGAAAAGGTCAAAGAGAACAGATATGGTCTGGGCACGTGCAGAAAAGCAGAACAGCAGTGTGGTGAAGACAATTTAGGACAGATTGAAGGTTAGAGGAAGCAAGGGCATCCAGCAAAGGGGTGGATGGATTGTGCCAGAGAAGACCTGTAACAATCAGGCATGAGTGTATAAGAAGGCAGGAGAGCTGTATTGAAAAGAGAGACATGGTGACAGTTGACATGACACCCTGACCCATGTAGAAAAAGGGGGTTGATGGTGGTGATGTTGATGATGATGGCAATTCCCACACCAGATTGTTCTTCCACTGCAGGACAAATACTGCACACTGAAGCAGAAATGAGAAAGCAAGGACAAATAAATGAATCTTCAGCCATATTAATTGTAAAGTACTGGCACAGCTTGCTGTCGAAGTAAACCCAAGTTTATTGGTACAAAAAAATAGTTTCCCAAGTTTATTGGTACAAAAAAATAGTTTCCTTGGTTTGTTGGCTTCTTCAGCCATATAAGACAGGCCTCCCTAGAATAGAAGAAACTGGAAATTGATGATGTTCATCGTATTGATTACTGCTGCAGTAGCCTTAACTATATGGGTTATAGCCTGCCAAGAATATAACAGCCGGCCATCTTTAAAAGCTTCAGGACACCTTCTGTGTGCACAAACTGATAGACAGCTCAAACTTAACTGAATAAAAGACAAATTTGCGTGTGAAGCCCTTCAGGCCTTTACTGCTGCTGAAGAGTACACTCCTCTGAAGCATTCGAGGATTAACAGTCAGCTTGTGCTCTCCTTTGCTGGGCAGATAAGTTCCATTTGAGGAAAAAAAACTTCCATTATTAGCAGGAGATATTGCAGCATCCGCTGCAGGACTACAAGATTCAATAACAGTTTCTACCCTACAGTGATTAGACTTCTGAACTCTGGCACTATTCCCAGGGGTCTGGACACATAATAAGTCAGTTTATATTTATTTGTGCAATATATGCTTACATATATTCCACTTAAGTGCAATATGTATTTATTATATCCATAGTATTATTTAACCCACTCAAGTGCAATATTGGACAAATAACTTAGGCATTGTTCAATCTGTAATGTGTTTTGTATTACTTTAAATAGGGTAGTTAATTTGATTTTGGGGAGGGGATTCTTTTCATATATGAGTGTTGGTAAATTTCTCTGCTCTTTCTTGCATGTATTGGGAGTAGTATTGTACTTGTTAGTTATGTTTATTCTTCTACTTGTATGTGTCGTTTCACTTCCCTTTGTAATCTCAAGAATTGAGCTGATGCACAAAATTTTGTTTAGGCTACACTTGTGTAGTTCTAAATGGCAAAAAAAATTACTTTTGTCTTTGACTTGACTTCATTCTGTTGATGTCCTTTTCACAAAAGTTATTTTAAGGCTAGGAGTGTTGTGATTCAACAGAGTGTATTGAGCTTGTAATGTGCTTTGAAACAGCACTCATTTTTTTTTTCTTTCAGTTGAAGAATAGTGTAAAGGAATTGAAAATATTTTTTCTGTGAAAAAATTGTGTGTATTTTTTGTGGGGCTGGAATAATGTTTAAAATTGCTTTTTTGCTGTTTTTTTTCTGTCAAAAAGTAACTTGTGTAGTCTGGTAGTGTTTACCACAATTTCAACCACAAAAAAAAAAAAAAAAAAAAACAACCTTTGACACCACAGCAAACTATCAATTTGCCTCAGCTGCAGGTGGGTGACTCTGCTGTGGCCATTTGTTGTACTGCAGACCAGTGATTTTTTTATCCTGGATTCCTCTGGTGTAACACAGCCTCTGTGTACTGGGGTTAGCCATGTCCTCTGTGGCTTTTGGGATCCCCTCAGTGGGCAAGGGAGAGACATTCTTGATGGTTCTGGGAGAGGGAACAGGGAGGCCTTCCCTGTTGTGTCAGAATGCTCATCCCTGAGGAAACTGCTACTGCCATTAGTAACATGGTTGGCCCCATATTTCCTGTCAAAAAAGAAATAGAAAACCAAGCATGTATCTACTTCTCATATTTCTTTGGATAGGAGTAGTTTACTGGGTCTTGCTTAGAGTTTAATTCAGGCTATTGATACTTCTTGTAAAGTAGCTTCTGGTAAAAGAAAGAGGGATTTTTCTTTTCCTGAAGAGTTTCAAGATTCTGAATCTGAGCAGGAAGGTGCAGGAACAGATACATTGTTTTCCTGAGATTTCTGATTCAGACTCACAGGATAACTTAGTTTCTGATTCTCTCTTTGGAGATTTCTCTTTCTCTGTAACTATTGCTAGAATGTGCCAGTGTTGTCAATGGGTGAACACTGAGGTTTCTCAGTCCTTCAGAAAATACAATCTGTTGTTGCAGAAGGATTTTCCAGAACCTACACCTGTTTCTCCAGTTCTGTGTGCTTTAGAGGATGTGTGTGCTGCTGCCTGCAATTTTCCTCATAGTTAGCCAGTTGTCCCTAGAAAGGCAGATAATATGTATGCAGTTCCTCAGTCTTTTACATTTTTATACACTCTTCCCAAACCTGACCCTATTGCTTTAGTTGATCCCACTGCTGCTAAGCACTTAGTTAATTCCAATCCTACTCTTTCTGACAAGGATGGGAAAATTATTGATAGGTATGGAAGAAAATGTGCACTTCTGCAACTTAGATTTTCAGAATTTTGACTCATCAGGCTCATACGTTAAAGTTTGTTTGGAAAAATTGTGAAAGTATGAAGAATCTTTTATCTGCAGTTTCTTTCTGAGGAAACATCTGCTTTAAATAATGCAGTTTCTTCTTTTGCACAGGTCATTACCCATTTTTTGCAGTGTGTATGACTGTCGATATTTCTTCCAGGGTTATGGTCACTGGTACTGTTCTGAGGAGGTTTACATGGCTTCATTCTCAGAACCTCCCAGATGATGTTAAAAATGATATTTTAAATTCTCCCTCAGATACAGATTTAGCGTTTGCTCCTCTACTGCACAGGTGATCAAAAAGTGTAATGAAAGGAGTAAGATGATCCAGGGAATCTGTAAGATTTTCAGCCCCCTTTTCTAAATCGACCAAGGGATTTTCTATCTCCTTATCCAGTTTTAGTAAAAAACAGAATAAACAGTTTCGACAAAACTCAGGTAGACAGATGTTTAAGAAAAAATGTCAAGGGAGTCCCAAAAAAGTCTTGAACCCTCCCAAAACTAAGTACGTCCAGGTTTGGCACAGTATGTGGGTTTGGCACAATGGTTAAGGTATTCACCTCGTAGACACAATGCACGGGGATTGATTCTCATCTTGTGTTATTGGCTAGACTTAAAATGGCTCTTCATGGCAATTAGCCTAGTACCCTGCTATGAACAAGTCTGAATGACTAGTCAAGCGACTTGTGAACCCACCCACCCTGGCTTCTTTTTTCTTCCAGAAAGTCTGAATCTCCATTTTCTCTTTGGCAACAGATTGTTTCAGACAAATGGGTTTTTAAAGTCATTCATCAAGATTACAAATGGCAGTGGGAGGAAATTTCTCCTTTCCAGCGGGCCATTCCTTATTCATCAGATCAGACTCTTACGTTTCCACCTGCTGTTCATCCCATGCTGTCTCAAGGAATGATAGAACCAGTTCTTCCTTCCCAGGTGGGGAAGGGTTTTTATTCAAGGATGTTCCTTGTGCCAAAGAAAGAAAATGCTTGGAGACCAGTTCCGGATCTTTCTTTACTAAATCTGTTTGTGATGGTGCCCACATTCAAAATGATGTCACTTCACAACTTATCTCTTCTTCCTCTTTCAAGTTTCTTGGTAACTAGACTTAAAAGATGTTTATTGTCTCATCCCTATTCATCCAGACTTCAGACATTTCTTAAGGTTTTGTGTGTTTGGATTACATTATCAGTCCTCTGCCTTACCCTTTGTATTATCCACTGCACCAAGAGTGTTCACAAAGTTTCTAGCTCCAATTATAGCTTATTGCAGGCTACAGGGTATACACAGTGTAGATCAGAGTGTAGCGTGCACGCTATGTCTTTAAGAAGCATGCAAGGCTGTGCATGCACGCATAAATTCCAGACACATACAATCCCTAATGCCATTTTGAAGAACCAACCAGACTGTAACCATGTATGATCACAGCAGTTAGTTTGTATATAAGTTACTTAGTCATAGTTAAATAAGCTTTACAGTAATATGTTTGTATAGAATAAAGCTGCTTAATCAGAACCCATGAAGACTTTTTCATAGGTTGGTACTAGGCTATCAGCCCTAGGGCCTATACAAGCCTAGCCATAACAATTCCCTGGCTATTTCTTCCAACACTATTTACTTCCCTGGATCCCTGTCTAGCAGGGCGACTGACGTGATCCCCGGGGTGAATTTCCTTTCTCCCATCCAATCATCAAGGTTCCTTTTGAAGAGGGCCAAAGAGGTGCTCTGCTTGACATGTATGGGCAGTCTATTCCAGAGTCTGGAGAGTCTCTGGGTCAGGAACCTATCCCTCCAGCATGTCTTGTTTTTTGTGATGACAAGATTTAGATCCCTGGAGCATGTGGTTCTGAGGGACTGGGATTTCTTTAAGTGTAGCATGTCCAACAGCTCTGGGTTTGACACAGCCTTGTATGTTGAGCAGAGATCGCCTCGGAGTAGACAATATGCGACAGAGTATAGCTAGAGTTTTTTAAGGTGGTCAGCATAGGGCATCTGCTTTAGGCCTGTGATTCTTTTAGTGAGGTATTTCTGCGGCCTTTCCAGTTGTTGCAGATGTCTTGACAGGTACATACCAAATGGGGCATTGTATTCTATAATGGGTCTAATGAGGGATGAGTACATTGGGACAATGATCTCCTTTTTTCTGGATGAAAAGCCCTTAGTGATGAGGTGTGCCACATAGAAGGATTTCATGACTGTTGTGGCGATGTGGTTATTGAAGGTGAGACCGCTGTCCACCTGTGTCCCTAAGTCTCTTATCACACTTTCGGTGTTTAGTGTACTGCCACCTATGTAATAATTCACGGGTACATGTTTTTTCCCAAAGGGGATAAATATACGTTTGTTGGCATTGAGCTTGAGCCCATGGCTCTGGCACCAAACATCTGTTTCTGTAAGGCCCTTTTGTAGAGTATCCACATAATTTGGGGATTCAATAATGGCTCCCAGTTTGCAGTCATCTGCAAACTTTGTTAGCCAGAGTCCCTTAGTGTTGGCCTGTACTTCAGAGAAGTAGATGCCAAACAAGAGAGGTCCCAGGACTGAACCCTGAAGTACTCCACTTGTCACTTGTCTGGAGATGGCTTTGGAGTCAGCTACTTTTACAGTGTGGGTTCTGCAGTAAGCCAGTTGGCAACCCATCAAGTGACATAGAGATTAATGCCAAGCTTAGTAAGTGTATCTATGATTCCAGAGTGGGGGATGGTGTCAAAGGCCTTGGCGAGGTCCAGATAGGCTGTGTGGACTGCCTTACCCTCATCCACAGCACTGGAGACTGATTTGAAGAAGTCAATAAGGTTCAGGAGACAAGATCGGCCCTTCACGAACCTAAACTGGGTGGGGTTCAGTGTTTTAAGGTCACCAATGTCTTTGTTTATAAGTTCCATGATAATACATTCCATGGCCTTGCAGATCAGGCTCATCAGACTGATGGGGCGGTAGTTCCGGGATCCAAGGTGGATCCCCCCTTGTGGAGTGGGATAACTGTAGCTGTGCGCCACTCAGTGGGCACGAAGCCTGAGGTGAGGGTATGATTAAATATGACTCTTAGGTGAGGTGCCAGTTCATTTTGTAGTTCATGTAGTACACAGCCCGGGATGTCATCTGGTCCCTTGGATGCTGTACTCTTAGCTTTGGAGAGTACATTTTTTACCTGTGTGGCCATTATTACTGGAATTTGGCAATCTTCCAGTATTGAGATGGGCCATTTAGGGGGTGAGAGGGGGGTGAAGTTGGCAAGTTGACACTGAATCGATCTGCCAGGATATTGGCAATATCCTTGGGATCAGTATATTTATGTACCAACACAAAAGAAACATGATGTCAGAGCCAGGATGGAAAAAAACAAAACATATGGAGCCATGAAATGTAAAGGTGACAGCAAAGGTAAAACCAAGAGAAAACAGTACGAACATGACCAGAAGGAATTAAAGGTAATGATGAGCAACACTAATTATTTACTCGATGCAAAGAGGCAAGAAAAGGCATTACAAGAGCATAAACTGCATTATCAGACAAGCAGAAAGTTAAAGTACAAAACAAGCATGTTAAAGTATAAAATGAGCATGGAAATAAACCACACACTGGAGCCAGAATAGATTAAGCACTTTTGTCCTGTTGATTACAGAACTTCTTCAGAACCATACAATACACTGCTCACATCATTTCCTTTTATATCAAGAACAACCCAACATCACTTCCCACAGTAATTAAACCTTAAAGGCATAGTAATTGAATAACCAATACACTTACAAAACATAAGATATAAAATGTAATACAAATTTGTAACAAAACTTTAAAACATAACACACAAGTGTTTCATCTTTATGTCAAAAATTGACATAATTCAAATGACTTTTAACCAAACCTTTGTCATTAATGCAAGGTGTAATGTCAGCTCTTAAAAAAATCTGCCATTTCCATTCTATCTTCTCTAAAAAATTATTAAATTAACCCACAAATTTATCTGTGTTAACTTTTTCTACTGCAAAAAAGTGAACTTTCTAAAATTTTCACAGCTGAGAGAATGCTTTGCTAATGCATTATTTATATCTTTTTTCTTAATAGCAAAAAGGTGTTCCCTAACTCTATCTTTCAGCTTTCTAATAGTCTTTCCTATATAGAAATTTTCACAATTGGAACACACTGCAAAATATACTAAGTCCTCACTCTGGCAATCAAACCTACCTCTGGCTGTTAAAGTATATTTTAAATGCATAAAATGATGACTCTGTACACCCGTCATATACCGACATTGATTGCAATTTGTGCAAGCAAAAGTACCTAACCGAGTAATTACTCAGTCATGATCTTCACACTTATGTCCACCTTCCAAAATCTCTTTTAAATTTTTGTTTTTTTTATTTATAAAATTTGGTTGAGTCCCTATAACGTTACTCAATTCCTCATTACCTAAAATAATTTTCCAATTTTGTTGTACAATTCTTTTAATATTAGGTCCATCAACATTCATAGGTACTGGAAAGGCATATTTAAATTCCTCATTCTGTATCATATTCTGACTAAGATTATTTTTCTGAAATTCAGCTGTAAGAATGGGAGGGTACTTCTCATCCCTATGATTCCCCACATATTGAATCACATCATTAAGAATTTCAACAGAATAACCCCTACAAAGAAAAAGCTGTTTAAGGGCTTCAACTTCCACTTTATACTGTTGGTCATCACTGACCATTCTACTGAGTCTGATTACTTGACCTTTAAATACATTAATTTTCATATATTTGGGGTGGAAACTTTCAAAGTGCAAATAATTGTTGGTGAAAGTTTTTTTTCCTGTAAACATTACTCCTAAATGTCCTCTTATTTACATCCATCCCTACTTCTACATGTAAAAACTGAACTGTGGTGCCTATATTGCCAATCGTAAATTCAAGCCAAGAGACTGTTTGATTAATCTGCCTAAAAAACTCATCGAACTGTTCACTATTACCCGCCCACACAAAGAATAAATCATCAATATAATGTCTATAGTACCTTACATATTTAAATAAATCCATCTTCTCTAAAAATGTAACTTCCCACCAACACATCACTACGTTGGCAAAGACAGGGGCTACATGAGCCCCCATCGCTACCCCACTTATTTGTTGATAGATTTCTTTTTCAAACATGAAAAAATTATTATGCAGTACTATTTCCATCAATTGACAAATGACAAAAATGTCATCTTTACACTTCACTTTGCTTAAGAAAAGCCTCATAAACAATATACCTTCATTTTGATCAATTGTTGTATATAATGAACATATGTCCAACGTGAATAACAGACTTTCATCTCCCTGAAACTGGAAGTGCAGAAGCTCTTCCAAAAACATCCAAGAATCCCTAAGATACCAATTACTCCTTTGCACTAATGGATTAAGTATATTGTCCAAATAAATGGAAATTTTGGACGTTCAAACAGCTTTTTCTTTGTAGGGGTTATTCTGTTGAAATTCTTAATGATGTGATTCAATATGTGGGGAATCATAGGAATGAGAAGTACCCTCCCATTCTTCCAGCTGGATTTCAGAAAAAGAATCTTAGTCAGAATATGATACAGAATGAGGAATTTAAATATGCATTTCCAGTACCTATGAGTGTTGATGACCTAATTTTAAAAGAATTGTACAACAAAATTGGAAAATTATTTTAGGTAATGAGGACTTGAGTAAAGTTATAGGGACTCAACCAAATTTTATAAATAAAAAAGCAAAAATTTAAAAGAGATTTTGGAAGGTGGACATACATGTGAAGATAATGAACGAGTAATTACTCGGTTAGGTACTTTTGCTTGCACAAATTGCAATCAATGTAAGTATATGATGGGTGTACAGAGTCATCATTTTAAGCATTTAAAGTATACTTTAACAGCCAGAGGTAGGTTTGATTGCCAGAGTGAGGGTTTAGTATATCTTGCAGTGTGTTCCAATTGTGAAAATTTCTATATAGGAAAGACTTTTAGAAAGTTGAAAGATAGAGTTAGGGAACACCTTCTTGCTATTAAGAAAAAAGATATAAATGCATTAGCAAAGCATTCTCTGAGCTGTGAAAATTTTAGAAAGTTCACTTGTTTTGTAGTAGAAAAAGTTAACACAGATAAATTTGTGGGTTTATTTAATAATTTTTTAGAGAAGTTAGAATTGAAATGGCAGATTTTTTTAAGAGCTGACATTACACCTGGCATTAATGACAAAGTTTTGGTTAAAAGTTATTTGAATTATGTCAGTTTTTGACATAAAGATGAAACACTTGTGTGTTATGTTTTAAAGTTTTGTTACAAGTTTGTAGTACATTTCATATCTTATGTTTTGTAAGTGTATTGGTTATTCAATTACTATGCCTTTAAGGTTTAATTACTGTGGGAAGTGATGTTGGGTTGTTCTTGATATAAAAGGAATGATGTGGGCAGTGTATTGTATGATTCTGAAGAAGTTCTGTAATAAATGGGATGAAAGTGCTTAATCTATTCTGGCTTCAGTGTGTGGTTTATTTCCAAGTTGGTTATAAAACAAGCATGTTTAAGGCAGAAAGAGTGTGTTTAAGACATAACTAGGCATGTTTAGAGTAAAACGAGCACAAAGAAAGCATGCTGGGCATAAAAAAGGAAAAAGGTTTAAACAAGCACAAATAAAGAAAAGGGGCACAGTAGATAATAAAGCAAGGCGACTGCTATCTTGGGCAAAGTGCTGTGTTTGTGTATAACTATGACTTTGGTATCAGAAAAAGTAATTGAAGTTATTTGAAGTATCTCATTGTGTAAAAGTGCTTACAGTGTGTGCTTATTACTGTGCATGTATTTCAAAGAGTTCACCGTGTGTAAAGTGCAACTATCTCGTGTAATTCAATTGAAGCATGGTTGTTTGAAGAAAGGTTCTTGTGCTGGGTGTGGCTGTTCACAAAGTGCTGCCATTAAAGTTTGCTTCTTATACTGTAGAGTTGCCTGGCAAGGTGCCGCCATTTTGGGAACATTTCAGTGTATTGCATCTAGTCATTTACAAAGTTCATATACCTCAAAAGACATTGAATTTGGGCAACCAAAAACTGATTTTTTTGTATTGTGCAATTGTATAACAAGTTTCTTGTATTAAAGAACGGTGTTTCTTAAAAAAGATTACAAGAGTATTACAGTGCTTGTGAATTGCTCAGTTGCATTGCAAAGTTCTTGAATGTTTCTTAAAGCGGCATCTTTAATAAGTGATAATGCATGACTCCATGCCTGCCTTTATCGATAAATTTCCAAGCAACTACTTTAGTATTTTTGCCTTTACCAATTCCGAAAGCTGATGATTTTAGCATTTCTGTCATTACTTATTGAAAATTTTATAAAAGCCTCGCAAAGTCTGAGAAAGCATTCTGTTAAGCTCTGTAAAGCAGTAAATAAGTTGAAAAGCTATTCCGCTGAGTTTTGTAAAGCATCGCGAAAGCTGAAAAGTTATTTTGCAAAGTACAATAAAGCATTGAAAAAGTTAAAAAGCTATTTCATAAAGCACAGTGAAGCATTAAGAAATTTGAAAAGGTATTTCAAAAAGGGCAATAAAGCACCGAGAAGCCCAAGAGGTTTATTTTGGAAAGTCCAGTTAATTGAAAGCACTAAGTGGTTATTTATTCACACAATACAGATAAGCATAAAGAAAGAATGTGCAGATATAAAGCAGAAGAGCATTAACCAAATTGTGTGTTCATGCCACTTGCTTATGCATGTATATATGTGTGTGTATATGTGTGTGTGTGTGTGTGTGTGTGTGTGTGTGTGTGTGCATGTGTATTTGTACGTATTTGCAAGACCCTTCACTGACATGTGTTAATATGGCAGACGGATTTCAAAAACCACAACTGCATGTGTTTGACCAGAATATTGTAGAGAACTGGAGAATATTTGAACAGGAGTACAATATTTTTATATAAGCAGCTTATGCAGATAGAGATGCATGCACAAGGACATTTATTTTGCTATATCTAGCAGGATCTGAAGCTATACTAAGATAGTGATCATTTGTATATGCACCAGCAGTGTATGAAGGTGAAGGTGTAGACCACCATATTGTTGTGCAAGCTGAATCCAGAGAAGACTCAGAGAGTTTAAAGCTTAAGTTCAGAGAAATGTGCAATTCCCAGACAAACATTACATTAGAGAGGCATTTGTTCTATACAAGAAATCAGAAGCCAGGAGGAACATTTGCAGCTTATATAACTGACTTGAGGAACAAGGCCAAAAAGTGTCGGTTTGGTGACTTGAAAGCTGAGCTGATAAAGGATAGACTTCTATGTGGTATTAATAGTGCAGCAGTGAGGAAAATTTTGCTTTGTGACAGTGATTTGACATTAAGCAAAGCAACAGAGATTTGTCAGATCCATGAGGTGACAGAAAGGCACACGAACATGCTTACACGTGACAAAAGCATGGTTTCAGTAGGCTGAGGCTCCAGAGCAAACTTAGACAGTATGCAACACATGGCAAGCAGAAACAGGCCTAAGCAAAGAACAACCATAGGAATTCCAAAGAAGGTGAAGAGTTCTCCAGAAATTTCTAGAAGTGCAAGCTCCACCACCACCTCCATGCCATACAAGCATGAGTCAGCAAAATCCAAGTCTAGCTTTATTATTAACTGTTGAAATTGTGGTGCAAACCATGAATCTAAAAGAGAGAAATGTTTAGCATATGATCACTAGTGCCATAAGTGTAAGAAATGGAACCACTTTGAAAAGTTTTGCAAATCAAGTAAGCCTCACACAGTTGTAAAGAGCGGTTGTACAAGGAAACAAGTTGATCAAGTAGAGCCAAAACAATCAGCTTTCTATGTAGATGGTGTATCAGTGCTGTAGAAAAAGTCAAAAAGTGAAGTGTTCTGCACAGTTTGGATCAATAAGAAATCCACAGAGCTCATAGTAGACACTGGATGAAAGTGCAATGTTATATCAGCAGATACATTTGCAAAAGTGCGAACCAGCGAACAACTCAATGTAACCAGCAGTGTGAGACTTGTTGCGTATGGAGGTGAAGAAATTCAAAACGAAGGTTCAGTAATACTTTCGTGTTATTTGGCTGAGAACTGTTACAACTTATTATTCTATGTAGTCCGACAACCAGAGCAATCTTTACTAGGTCTCAAAGACAGTTTGAGAATGAATCTGCTTTCTTTTGCTAAAAAAGTTCATCATGTGAGTGCATTTCCAAATTCAAGTTTTGCAGAAGCCATTTCTCAAAGTATGCTGATGTTTTCGATGACAAGTTGGGCAAGCTTCCAGTTGTGTATTCTATGAAATTAGACCTCGAGGTCACTCCAGTGTTCAGACCAGCAAGAAGAGTTCCAATAACTATGCAAGATAAAGTTAAAGAACAGTTGGATAACATGGTGCAGCAAGGTGTGATTTGTCCAGTCACAGAACCAACTGAGTGTGTGTCGTCCATGGTAGCCACTCACAAGAAAGGCTCAGATGAAATCAGAATATGCATTGACCCTAGAGATTTGAACAAAGCATTAAAGAGGTCATATCATCCAATGCGCACAGTAGAGGAAGTCACAGCACTTATACCAGAAGCCACCATATTTTCTGTTTTGGATGCAAAGAGTTCATTTTGGCAAGTGATGCTTGATCACAAATCCTCATTTCTAACTACTTTTAGTACCCCATTTGCCAGATACAGATTTCTAAGGATGCCATTTGGAATAAATTCTGCAAGTGAAGTTTTTCATCGTGCAATGGAACAAATTTTTTCAGGTTATCCTTGTGCCATAATAGTAGACGATCTACTATTTGGAAGCAATGGCGAAGCAGAGCATGACAGAAGCCTCAAGAAAGTTCTAGACAGAGCATGTGAAGTAAATTTGAAGCTCAATCCTCTGAAGTGCAAATTCAGACTTCCAGAAGTAACCTATGTAGGACATTTGTTTACAAGTACAGGCTTAAAACCTGATCCAACCAACCAAACAGCTATTTTAGAGATGTCAGCACCAGATAATGTGCAGAGTTTACAGTGTTTTCTGGGCATGGTGAACTATTTGGGCAAGTTTATACCAGATTTCAGTGAGTTGACAGCCCCGTTAAGAGAGCTCACATAGGTTCATAGGTGTGTACTAGGCTAATGGCCCTGGACCCTTTACAAGCCTAGCCCATAGGATTAACCTGACATCGTGCCACTCAACCTGAGTTCCTAGTGCCTCTGTCGAGTAGAGCCACTGGAGTGATCCCCGGGGTGAATTTTCTATTTCCCATCCACTCATCAAGATTTCTCTTGAAGAGGGCCAGTGAGGTGCTCTGCTTGACATGTATGGGAAGTCTATTCCATAGCATGGCAGTCTCTGGGTTATGAACCTGTCCCTCCAGCATGTTCTGTTGATTGTGGTAATGAGGTTGAGGTCTCTGGAGTGTGTGGTGTGGAGGGATTAGGATTTCTTTAGCTGTAGCATTTCTAACAAAGGTGGGTCAGACATGGCTTTGTAAGTCAAGCAGAAATTGCCTCTAAGTAGGCGATATGAGACAGAGAATAGTTGGAGTTTTTTGAGTCTGTCCATATAGGACAAGTGTTTAAGGCCTAAGATCCTCTTTGTGAGATACTTTTGCCACCACTCCATTTGTTGCAGGTGTCTAGTGAGCTACATGCCAAATGGGGCATTGTACGCGATGATTGGCCTAATGAGGGAAGAGTAGAAGGAGACAATTACCTCTTTCTTCCTGGATGCAAAACCCTTAGTAATGAGATGTGCCACATAGAAGGACTTTCTGACCACAGTGGCAACGTGGTGGTCAAAAGAGAGGTTGCTGTTAACCTGTGTTCCCAGATGTCTTATAATGCCTTCTGTGTTCAGTGGACTACCATCATTGTGGTAATTCAAGGGAACCGGGTTTTTCCCAAAGGGGATGAAGATATATTTTTTGGCATTGAGCTTAAGGCCATGGTTCTGACACCAGTCACTGGTCTCATTGAGACCTTTCTGTAGGATGTCAACATCACTTGGGGAGTTAATAATAGCTCCCAACTTGCAATCATCTGCCAACTTTGTCAGCCAGAGTCCCTTCGTGTTGGCCTGGACTTCAGAGAAGTAGATACCAAACAGGAGAGGACCCAGGACCAAACCCTGTGGGACTCCACTTGTGACTGGTCGGCAGTCTGACTTGGAGACAGGTACTTTCCCACAGTGGGTTCTATCTGTGAGCCAGTTTGCAACCTACCTAGTGATATAGGGGTTGATGCCTAGCTTAGTAAGTTTTTCTATGATTCCTGAGTTGGGAATGGTATCAAAGGCCTTGGCCAGATAAAGGTAGGCTGTATGAACCACCTTACCTTTATCCACAGCTCTGGTGACTGACAAAGAAGTCGACCAAGTTGAGCAGGCATGATCTACCCTTCACAAAACCAAACTGTGTAGGATCCAGAGTTTGGAGATTCCCTATATCCTTGTTTATTAGGTCCATGATGATGTATTCCATAGCTTTGCATATCAGACTCGTCAGGCTAATGGGGCGATAGTCCCCGGGGTCTGTAGTTACTCCTCTTTTGTGGAGAGGGATGACTGTAGTAGTGTGCCATTTGGTAGGGACAAAGCCTGAAGTGAGGCTGTGATTGAACAGGGCACACAGGTGAGGTGCCAGTTCAGCCTGTAGTTCATGTAGAACACAGCCAACACAGCCAGGGGTACTGTCAGGTCCCATAGAAGCTGTATTCTTGGCCTTGGACAGTGCTGTTTTAACCTGTGCAGCAGTAATAATGGGTGCCCGGCAATCTACTGGTATTGTGATTGGTCCTTTGGGGGGGGTGAGAGGAGTAAAGTTAGCTCTGAATCTGTCTGCCAGTATATTTGCAATATCTGTTGGCTCGGTATAGGAGGTACCATTGTGCAGTAGCTCAAAGCAAATCTGGGTATTGCCATGGAGATTCTTTACATAACTGTAGAAGGCCTTGTGGTTGTCTTTACTATCTGCTGCAATTCTGTTTTCATAGCTAGCTTTAGAGGATTTGATGAGGGATCTCAACCTTTTGTTGAGGCTGATAAGGGAGTTTTTCCAGTCTAGGGACTTCACCTTATTCCGCATCAGTTTCCTCCTTCTGTTGTAGAGTTTGTTTATGGCAGAAGACCACCAGATTGGCTTACTTTTTTTTTTGAGGAGAGTGTCTTAGTTCTATTGGGTATGGCGAGAGCCATGCATTTGTGTATGTGTTTGTACAGTGTATTGGTGTATGATTTGGCAGTCATGCAACTATTCTCCATTTGCATGGGTTCCGTGAAGTTAGCCACCTCTGATTTTAGGAGCCCAAAGTTAGCTTTGGAGAAGTTTTTCATAGTGGTTACCTTTGTTGGGGGTGGGGGGGTGGGAGGGTTGTGGATTTCCAAGGTGAATAGCTTGTGATCGGATCTAACCAGGGAAGAATTGACTATTCGTGTAGAGCAACAGTTGCCCATGTTAGTAATGGATGTCAAGGATGTTGCTACCTCTAGTGGGGGTAAGAATGAGCTGGTCCAGGGCACTGGAATTAATGAATTCCAGAAAGTGTTGTGCAGTTGTATTGGTACATGAGTAGTTTTCCCAGTTAATGGAGGGGGTAGTTGAAGTCATCCAGTATAAGAATGTTAGGTTGAACCCTAATATTCTCCGGGGTGCTTAGGAATGGAGTATGAGTCTTGAGACATGGTTGGGGACCTATAGCAGGCTATGATCTGAATCGCTGTCTTACCCAATGTTAGCTGCACCTGAAGTATCTCAGATGTGTTATGTTGGGCTACCAGTCTGAAGGTGTGCTCATCCTTTATGAATATGGAAACACCACCGCCTTTGGAGCTTCGGTCCAAGTTCTGGGGCTGAAAGGTGTGGAATGAGTTGTTGCCTGGTAGTGCAGGGGTGCTTTCTGCTACCTTGAACCAGGTCTCTGTTACAGCACAAATTTCAATGTTCTCCATTTTAAGGAGTACTTTGAGCCAGTGCATTTTGAGATTTAGACTTCTAGTGTGGAGCAGCATGACCCTCAAATTGCATTTGTTTGTAGCTGTTACTGTGGTAATTTGGTCTTTGGAACACCACCTAAAAAAGGCACTATAGGGGTGGTAAGAGCCTTGGCCAGTATCCGGAAGCCTAGGGGTGACAGATGCAGGCCATCTCTGGCAAAGCATTGAGGTCTGTCAATCATGTCATCCCAGGCAGACTGATACTGGATCCCCTTAGAATGACAGCAGAAACTTAGCCAATTGTTGAAATCAATAATTTTCTGCTTGCACTGTGGTATCATTCTGGGTGATGGTAGGATGCTGCTCAGGGCTAGGGCCACACCCGCCTGGGCTACATAATCCGAGAGCTTCTCCATGTCTCTTTTCATGTAGTCCAGGGAGGTACATCTCAGGTCATTCACACCCACATGTACAATGACAGAGTCATATTTGTACCTTTTGTTGAGGGACCCGAGTGTGTGCGTTATGTGGTGGATCCTGGCGCCTGACAAGCAGCTGACTGTTACTTTCTCCTTATTCAACCTAGTGGGCGGGACATCAGTGGGCCTCACTATCGAGTCACCTATGACTAGTGTGTTGGGCATTCTGTTTTGCCTCAGGGGCTTTGGTTGAGTGGCACACTGTTATTTGTCTCGTGATTAGTGTTGTGTTGTGGTGGTCGAGTGTGTTTCTGCCATGGAGGTCTTGCTGTTTGGTTAAATTTTTATTGAGAGCCTTCACAAAAGTGGGTGTGTGGTTTGTGTTTTTATGTAAAGGCAATGCTGGTGTGTGTTCTGGAGGGCTATGTGTTCCATGTGGTGTGGTGCAAGTGTTGACCTTCTTCTCTTAACCAGCTATTCCAGTCTTGGCTGGAGAGTGCGTGGCTTCCAATTTGGATATATAAGTGCATCTCTCACAAGTCTGAGTGTAGGGGGGTAAGAGGAGAGGGTTGTTAGTGTACATGAGGCAGTTGCTACATTGCCTCAGCATGCCCAAGTTCACCAGGTTAATAGGAGGAAGCACAGGGAACTGACCTTTAGACATGCCTGGAGGGGTGGGCATTAAGTACTGGAGCTGTTTCCTTGTAGAACGTTTAGTGCTGGTAGCACTTTTGTGTACTACAGTAATTGCTACAAGAAGTCTGGTAAAGTGCTAAACTAACAAGCTAGTAAAAGTGCAGGAGAGGAGAGAACTAGCAGATCTAAGGGATAAATTGAAGAGCAGACTTTGCTATTGCTCAGAAACTTACAAACAGTCCTGGATACAGCACATCTGTATCTGGACCAGATTAGTTACATGAAAGGTGGGAAACAAGCGCAGATATGGGCCTTTAAACCAGAAAGTTGAAAGAGATGGAAAAACTGCCCAAATGGTCAATAAACTGCAATTTCTGGGTGAAAAAAACACTCCTCTTTTGGTAGATAGGCTACGTAGTACTTACCACTCTCACTGATAAGCTAGAAGGCTTCCCTCCAACACAGAAAGGCTGGGGGGCTCAGAAGCTTACAAACAGCCCTGAAAGTTGAAGGAGATGGAGAAAATATATATCCTTAAATCAAAGTCTCTCCTTCTCCCTGCTCCAAAGTAGTCAGTCACCACAGATGCTTCAGACTTTGCCTGGGGAGCTGTTTCAGGTCACACTGAGCTAATCGAAGGAAGGACACTGAGCAAACTCGGAATATAATATATAACATTAAGTATCCTGTCTTTTCCTTATTTTTTCTAGTTATTTATAGCACTTTGTCTACTGCATACTTTTCTAGCTAGTTTCACTGTGTGTGAGGTATTAACTGGAAATTGTCCACTTTTATTAAGCATCTGTTTGGGTTGTTTGATTCTGATCTCCTGCCAAGGAGAGTGTCATATAACTTGTTTGCAGTTAAAAGCTTTCTCTAGAGGCTCCTTTATCTGTTTAAAACTTTCATTTAAAGGCTCACTGCTGCTTTTCTGCTGTGAGAAACATTTCTGCAGTTTGTCTCTACCTAGGTAGTGTGGATATTTGTAGCATTGTCCATATTCAGTCTTGTGTTTGGGCCTAGTGTTTGTGGAGGCTGTGTGTCTGAGCACATGTTCAAGGACATCTTGGTTTAGCCAAAGCCATTAGGCATTTCAGTGAGAGAGGATTGTTTAAGGTAATTGGCTGACTGGGGTCACCTGGACTACAGGTTAGACTAAGCACCTCATTGGTTCTTTTGAGCTTTTTTTTTAAGTTGTCTCAGGTTTCAACTTTCTGTTACCTAAGAAGTTAAGTTTGTGAGTGTTTCTGCCATTTCACACTGAGCTAATTGAAGGAAGGACACTGAGCAAACTCTGAATATAATATATAACATTAAGTATTCTGTCTTTTGCTTATTCTTTCGAGTTATTTGTAGCACTTTGTCTACTGCATACTTTTCTAGCTAGTTTCACTGTGTGTGAGGTATTAACTGGAAGTTGTCCACTTTTATTAAGCATTTGTTTGGGTTGTTTGATTCAGATCTCCTGCCAAGGAGAGTGTCATATAACTTGTTTGCAGTTAAAAGCTTTCTCTAGTGGCTCCTTTATCTGTTTAAAACTTTCATTTAAAGGCTCACTGCTGCTTTTCTGCTGTGAGAAACATTTCTGCAGTTTGTTTCCCACCCTACCTTCCTATTTGTATGCTGTTCTTCTAGTTGGTGGCTTTGCATTTGCCCACCCCTACTGTAAATTTGATCTGTGACACTCCTCCCAGTCTAGTGTTATTACCTCATTTCACCTAATAGAGGTAGAACATTTTAGAAGGCCAGTCCACTTAGTTTCTGCTCCTCCTTTCTCTCTTTCCACTTAAAAAAAAAATCTAAGCTTGTTTCCTGCCTTTCCTGTGGGTAGTCTAGTCTGGATACAGATTTGCTATGTCCATGACTGTTTGTGGGCTTCTGAGCCCCCAAGCCTTTCTGTGTTGGAGGGAAGCCTTCTAGCTTAATTTTGTTTCTTAGAACTAGCCAGTTTTTTAGTTTCAGCACTCAAGTCTGTTTCTTTTAGCTCGGCACCTGTTCAGAATTCATTTTAATCACTAAATAAGCTACAAATTACTACAGCACTCAACATTCCTCACTTGTCTAGAGGAAAACAGTTTCTAATACTTAACAAATAAGCACTTATCCAGGCATGTCTAAGGGTCAGCTCCTGGTGTTTTCTCCTGTCTATGTGATGAATCTGGGCATCTTGGGGTAATGCAGCAATTGCCTCATGTACACAAACAACCCTCTCCTCCTACCACCCAACACTACAACCTATGAGAGATGCACTTATATAGCCAAACTGGAAGCAAAGCTCTCTTCACCCAAGACTGGACTAGACAGTCAAGAGGAGAAGGTAAATACTTGCACTACATCACACTCATCACATAGTCCCTCAAAACCTACACCACATAGAAATACAAAACAAACATCTACATTCGCGGAGGCTCTCAGTAAAAACCTGCCCAAGCAACAGGGACCCCCAAAGCAGAAACACAAGCAACCTCCACCCCCCAACACAACCCAAATGACACATAGCCCACAAACTCAGTTTGCCACTCAACAACAGCTCATAAGGTATAACAACGTACCCAACATTCTAGTCATAGGTGACTTTATAGTCAGGCACACTGATGTTCCACTCACCAGGCTAAACAAGGAGAACGTTACTGTCAGCTCCTGTTGGGTGCCAGGATCTGCCACAGAAAGCATGCACTCAGGTCACTCCACAACAAGTGCAGATATGACTGTATCATTGTCCATTTTGGTGTGAAGGATCTGCAACATACCTCCCTGGACTAGGGACATGGCTGAGCTGTCCGATCTTGTAGCCCAGGCAGGTATGACCCTAGCCCTGAGTAGCATCCTGCCATCACCAAGAATGATACCACAGTACAAGGGCAAAATGATTGACTTCAACAATTGGCTAAGCTTCTGGTGTCATTCTAAGGGGATCCAGTATCTGTCTGCCTGGGATGACATGATCGACAAACCATGATGCTTTGCCAGAGATGGCCTGCATCTGTTGCCCCTGGGATTCCAGATACTGGCTAAGGCTCTAGCCACCCCTATAGTGCCTTTTTTTGGCAAGGTTCAAATGACAAATTCACCACCGTAACAGGTACAAGCAAGCAGAATCTGAGGGTATTGCTACTCAATGCTAGAAAACCTAAACCTAAAAATGCACTCACTCGAGGCACTCCTTAAAATGGAGAACATCGACATCTGTGGAGTGACAAAGACCTGTTTCAAGGCTCCAGAGAGTACCCCTGTATTACCAGGCTATAATTCATACAACACCTTTCGGCCACCTAACCTGGACCGAAATAGTAAAGGCGGAGACGTGTCCATATTCATTAAGGATATCCACACCTCCAGGCTAGTTGCTCAGCATAATGCATCCGAGATTATCCAAGTGCAATTAACTATGGGCAAGACTGCAATCCAAATTGTAGCTTGCTACAGATCCCCCACCTTGCCTCAGGATTCCCACTCCTCATTTCTTGATACACTGGAAAATATTAGGGTACAACCTAACACCTTAATAATAGGCAATTTCAACTACCCCACCATTAACTGGGAAAACTACTCATGTACCAACTCTTGTGCTCAACGTTTTCTGGAATTCATAAATTCCAATGCCTTGGATCAACTTATCCACACCCCCACCAGGGGCAGCAATATCCTAGACCTGGTTATTACCAACATGGGCAACCGGTGCTCCACACCAGAGGTCAATTCCTCGTTGGTCAGATCCAACCACAAGCTAATCACCCTAGACATCCACATCCCTCCCCCACCCCCCATTAGGGAAACCACCGTAAAAAATTTCTCCAAAGCCAACTTCATGCTTCTTAAGACAGAAGTGGCAAACTTCACAAAACCTATGCTGACGGACAATAGAGGTATGACTGCTGAATCCTACACAAATACACTTTATAAGCACTTACACGAGTGCATGGATCGTGCAATCCCTAACAGAACCAAGATGCTATCCTTCAAAAAAAGGAAGCCAATCTGGTGGTCCCCTGCCATAAACAAACTCTACAACAGAAGAAAGAAACTGTTGCAAAAAAGAGTAAAATCCCATGATTGGAGGAACTCCCTGGTCAGCATCAGTAAGAAGCTGAGATCCCTCGTAAAATCCTCCAAAGCTAGTTACGAAAACAAAATCACCACTGACTCTAAAGACAACCACAAAGCATTCTATAGATATGTCAAGAATCTCAATGGCAACACTCAGATCTGCTCTGAGTTACAGCACAATGGCACTAAATATACAGAACTAACTGGTATTGCCATCATCCTGGCAGATAGGTTCAGTGCTAACTTTACCCCCCTCTCATCCCCTAAAGGGCCCATCTCTATACCGGAAGAATGCAAAGTTCCTGTAATCACGGCTGCACAGGTAAAAAACACACTCTCCAAAGCCAAGAACACAGCATCCATGGGACCTGGCAACATCCCAGGCTGCATTCTGCATGAACTACAGAATGAACTGGCATCCCACCTAAGTACCATGTTCAATCATAGCCTCACCTCAGGCTATGTGCCCACTGAATGGCGCACAGTGATGGTTATCCCACTCCACAAAGGGGGAGCCACCATGGACTCCGGAAACTACTGCCCCATTAGTCTGACAAGCCTGGTCTGCAAGGCTATAGAATGTATCATCATGGAACTTATAAACAATGACATTGGTAATCTCCAAACTCTGGACCCTACCCAGTTCGGGTTTGTAAAAGGCAGATCATGTCTTCTAAACCTGATAGACTTCTTTGAAGTGGTCACCAAAGCCGTAGTTGAGGGTAAGGTGGTTCACACAGCCTATCTAGATCTCACCAAGGCTTTCGACACCATCCCCCACTCTGGAATTATAGATAAACTCACTAAACTGGGTATAAATCCCTATGTCACAAGATGGGTTGCCAGCTGGCTCACTGACAGAACCCACACTGTGAAGGTAGCAGACTCCAAATCCAACTTCAGACCAATGAGAAGTGGAGTACCACAAGGTTCAGTCCTGGGTCCTCTCCTGTTTGGTATCTACTTCTCTGAAGTACAGGCTAGCACAGAAGGTCTTTGGCTATTGAAGTTCACAGATGACTGCAAACTAGGAGCCATAATCAAAACTTCAAAAGATGTGGACATACTACAAAAGGGCCTCACTGAGACAGATGCCTGGTGTCAATTCCATGGCTTCAAGCTCAATGCCAAAAAGTGCATTGTCATCCCTTTTGGTAAAAACTCTGTACCCATGAACTACCACATACGCGGTAGTCTACTTAACACCGAAAGTGTGATGAGACCTTGGGACACAAGTGGCAGTAGTCTCTCCTTTGATAATCACATCGCCACAGTAGTCAGGAAATCCTTCTGCGTGGCACACCTCATCACAAAAGGTTTCTCAAACAGGAAAAAAGAGGTCATTGTTCCCCTCTACTCGTCACTCATTAGACCCATTATAGAGTACAACTCCCCTTTTGGTATGTACTTCACAAGATATTTACAACTGGAAAGGCCACAGAAATACCTCACAAAGAGGATTACCAGCCTCAAACAGATGCCCTACGCAGACCATCTAAAAAAACTCCAGCTTTACTCCGTCACATATCGCCCACTCAGAGGTGATCTCTGCCTAACACACAAAGCTATGTCAAACCCAGAGCTTTTGGACATGCTCCACTTAAAGAAATCCCAATTCCTCTGAGCTACACGCTCTACGGACCTAAACCTTGTCACCACAATAAACAGAACATCCTGGAGGGATAGATTCCTGTCCCAGAGACTTCCCATACTCAGGAACAAACTACCTATCTATATCAAACAAAGCTCCTCATTAGCACTCTTCAAGAAAAATCTTGATGATTGGATGGGAGATAGGAAATTCACCCCGGAGATCACTTCTGTGGCTCTGCTCGACAGTGGCACAGGAAAATAATTTTCTTGGGTGGCGAAAGCCAGGGTACCTTTTGGCTAGACTTATATAGGCCCTAGGGCCAGTAGCCTAGTACCTACCTATGGACTTATGAACCTATGATAAAAGTGCAGGGGAGTGTGGGACACCAGTAACAGACACAGGCACAAAAATATCAAAGAGATGCTTGCCCTGAACAAAGCATTTAGCTCTGTGAACCATCTTTGGTCCCAGAGACCTCTTCAAGTGGTTACAGACAATACCACAGTCATGTGGTACATCAACAAGCAAGGGGAACCAAGTCATAATCTCTTTGCAGACCAGCCATGTTAGCTTTGGATATAGCTACATTCCTTCAGAATAAAATTGTGTGGCAGACAAGCTAAGCAGCAGCAGGGCAGACCCTCATGAATGGAAACTAGATCATGGAGTATTTGAAGATTTGCTTCATCTGTGGGGAGTTCCAGAAATAGTGCTCTTTGTCTCCTTTTTGAACAATCAACTGACAAGATTCTGTTCCAGGACTCCATACAAGAAGGCCTGGAAGATAGCTGCCTTTTCTTTTCCTTGGGCAGGAATGTTCCTGTATAGTTTTCCACTCTTTCCACCAATATCCAGCGTACCTCTGAAGATTCAGAAGGAATCCCTCAAGATCATTGTGGTGACTCACTTCTGGCCCAGACAACTGTGGATGTCCCTTCTTTTGGAAATATTCAGGGGCGATTAACACTCTTCCTCACAGACTGAATCTACTCACACAAGAACAGGTATGTTTGATACACCCTGACATCAATCTTTTTCAGTTGACTGCCTAGATGATAGGGTCTTAATTCCTTTTAGGAAGCTATTTACTGAGATATGCAAGAAGTACTAATGGAGGCAAGGAAGCCCTCTACTAAAAAAAAAATCATATAATAGCAAATGGAAAAGGTTTTGTAGTTGGTGCCGATGACATAACCAGCACCCATTCAGGGCTAGTTGTTCTTTGTTTTTTCATGTTTGTGTGAGTTACTAGCCTATGGCCTTTTTTATTTTTCTATATGGGTTTATTTATCATCCATTTCAGTATGTCTGCCAATGGATCCTCCTCTCACAATGCAGTATCACGTCAACATTTTCTTGAAAGGAGTTTTGCATAAAAAGCCTCCAAGTAATCCGGTGGCTCCTTCTTGGGATATTAATTTTGTGTTAGAGAAACAAGCACTTGCTCCATTTGAACCAGCTAATTTGGCTGACGAGGTTCTTAACATGGAAAAGAGTTTTACACATTGCTCTGAACTTTGCAAAGACAGTATCTGAGTTGCAAGCTCTTAAGATGAGTCAACCCTATCTCATTTTCCATAAGGGTAGGATTTCTTTAAGAACTGATGCTTCTTTTTGTGGTTGTCTAAGGCTGTTTCCTTTTTTTATACTCACCATGACAAAAGTGTTTGAGCAGGGTCAAGGCCAACTTAACCAGGATATTGGCTTCATATGTGGCCTTTTGGAAAGGGCTGGATTCCAGTAGTATTCTAGAAGCTGCTATTTGATCTTCTGCAGATACTTTTACAAAGCACTATAAGCTTTATTTCTTCTCTAGGTCCATATCAACCTTTGCTAGGACCATTCTCCAGAGGCTCTTGGACTCTTCTCTTTCCAACTCCCAAATGTAGTTAGATAAAGTAGTCTACCAGTATAGCTAAGGCTGCTGCAGCAGTGAACAATATGAAGAACATAGCACAGTTGTGTAAGTTGAACTTACCATAACAGTAGATGTTCGAATGATCATTGCAGCAGTAGCTGCTCCCTCCCCCCATCTCCCTTGTTTATTTTGTGTGATTTTTATGCCAGTGTGTAGACATTTATTTTTGTTGTTCCTAGCATTGTCCTACCAGAACTCAGTTTCCCTCCTTCTGCTGGCAAGAAATCTCTTAAGGGCTTTGCGCAGACATTTATTTTTTAGTCAGCTCAGCTCAAGCTGCCTGAAATTTGGGCACCTGGAAGATGCTATGAAGTTTTCAAAGCTGGCCATGTGTTATATCTTTGGCAAGATATAACCCGTATAGCTAAGGCTACTGCAGCAGTGATCATTCAAACATCTGCTGTTATGGTAAGTTCAACTTATACAACTGTATTTCACCTAGGATAACATGAATTTGATTTACTGAATTTTTGAGGTTGAATTTAAGATCATTGAATCGTACTCATTGAAAGTTTAGGCTATGACTTTGTTATTCATTGTCAAGGCCTCACAACACCAATTTATTTGACCAATGAAGTGTTCTTGTAGTTTTCAAGGCTGCTCAACTACAGAGGTACAATATTATCAAGTGTAAGGTGAGGAAAAATCTCATGATGAGGAGTGCAGGAGGTGCTAGCATCATAGAAAATGTGAAGAATGCCTGGAGGTGCGTTGGTATGAAAGTGCTGAAATAAGACAGTTTTATGTTGAGTATTTTCACTGTATTGCAATTGACAAACGTGGTTTTGGAGATTGCAAGTTCTTCTTATCCCACTGGCACCTCTAGAGTACAAAGATTTCAAACACAGTGATTAATGCCCTTCTAGCCTGTCAATATACCAAAACAGTTGTTCACATAGTAAGTGTCCAGGCTGCTCTTAAAAATATCTAAAGTAGCTCTCTACTCTGTCAGACAACCAATTAGTACACTTTTCATTCCTATAGAATCTTTTTAAATTTCTCCAAGTCTTTTGGGTTTCTAATGGCATGATGGGAATGGACCCCATTCCTAAGTCAAAGTACGATTAAAGATCATGAAATTAGTATTGTTTCACTCTTTGATATCAGTCAGTAGTGCTCTTTGCAGCACCTGCAATCTGACCAGTAATAACGACCCACATGTATTGTAGCATATCTAAATATGATTGTAGACTCTTTTTTTATAAGGGTCTATGACAACAGATTGACTTCACTAAATATCGAATGGCTGGAAAATCGAAAACGCTGGTGATAGAAACCTGTTTTATGAGATCGCGGTACAGTGAAAATCGGGAAATTTGCCCTTTCCTCACTGTAGTGCGATCTCGGAGTTAGTATATATATATATATATTTAGTGGGGGGTGCAGCCCCCCACAAAACAGGTTTCTATCACCTGCATTTTCGATTTTCCGGCTGTTTGATATTTAGTGCATTCGATCTGTTGTCATAGACTCTTTATAAGACCTGTTGCTCCTACTACTATTGGAACTGTCTGGGTATCTTTCTTCCAGATTGCTCTCAGTTCTGCCTGCAAATCCTGGTATTTTATGACTTTGTGTCTCTCTGTACTCAACACTGTAGTCACTGGGTGTGGTCATTTCAGTGATCAATGCTACTCTTGTCTTCTTTTTTTGGACAACTATATCTGGTTTTCTAGCATCTATCTTTTGAACTGTTGATAATGGATGATTCCATGTGATATGATGCTTTGTGGCTCATGTTTCCAGTGTTTTTCAGCCACTTCAATACCATAATGTTTGCACAATCCCCAGCGCAACAATCTTGCTACATTACTATGCCTTTCAGTGTACAGTCTTTCTGCCTTTAGTATGTCGCAACCAGCAATGAGGTGTGCAACTGTTTCCAGTTCGGTTTTACAAAACCTACATTTGTCTGTTTCTCCCACATGTTCAATGGACCTTGTAAACCAATGTGTACACAGCCCACTGTCTTGGGCCACCAATATTAACCTTTCATCTCTTGGTTTGAATTTGCCTCTCCTCAACCATTCCTGCGTTCATTCCTGATCAACATGAGGTTCTTCCAGAAGTTTTCTATACTTGCAACTATATTTATGCATTTTCCACATTTCTTGCCTTCTCATTTGTTCCTTCACCTTATATTCTTTCTTTTCTTTTTTGGCACATTCAGTTGCTGCCAGATTTTCTACATTGGTTGTCTGATGTTTCTCTAGTACTCTTTGATAACCCCAAACATTCCCAGAGATAGTTGTTTTTAAATGCTCTATATACCTGAATAAGATTTCCTGTTAAATATCCATATGAGACACTGTACAAGTTCAGATATTTTAGTCTTTTAAGATGACTTAAGTTTTCACAACCGTGGATGCCCTTGGTATAGTCCCACTGTACTCTTTTCAGTTTACTCATGCTTTCTTATAAAGTTTCCATATTGTTATGTCATACACAGGTTTGGGTCTAAGGTCATTTACAAACAATGACTTCATCATTTCTAATTTCCTAGACTTTATAAATCTTTTTATACAACCTATAGTTCTATAATTATTATTAACCAATTGGTTAATATGATTAGAAAAACTCAAAGCTGGATCTACCCATATACCCAGGTCCTTAAATGAATCTACAATTTCAGTCACTGTGTGTAGTATTGAATATTCACCTTTCAGTTCAATTTATGTCTTCCAAATCTGATGTGCTCAATGTTTAATTTATTTATCAGTATATTATATTATTATCATATTGAAAAAACACTGTATAGTGTTTGTCAGGTGTGTTTGGCATAGGATATTCCACAAACCCAGAATATTCTAGGAAGATGTTAGTTATTATTTTTTTTTTTTGGGGGGGGGGGTTATCTCCTAAATTGAGAACTTACGTATTAGGTCATGAACCGTGACTCTACTTTATTTTCTGAAAACAAAAAAGAAAATATATACTTGTTTTCCAAGGGAGCCCACAGGATTTTTTGCAGGGGGGTGCAAACCCAAGTCCCGCCCATGTAGCCCCACCCCTCTGCTGTCCCCGCCCACTCAGCCCCACCCCCACCCCCACGCAGCCATTCCAGTGTCCCATTACTTGGCTATTTCTCCCCATTTGTCATAGACACTGTTCAAATCTCTCAGTGTGCATACTGTTTTATGCTTTACTTCTACAATGATTACAGATATTTGGATTTCATTTACAACTTTTATTTCAAATTTTATAGCACAAACACTGATAGACATTTACTAAACCTAAACAAAGCAATAGTCTTACAATGAAAACAGACTTAGCATTAAAACTTCTCTACCTTTGAAACCCACATTCACTGAAACAACATTAAAACCCGCATTCAAAGAAAATGCATCTGGCCAGTGGCAGGGTAAGTTTACCTTTGGGCTGTTTTCAAATCATAGGCTCCTTGCACACATTTTTAGAACCATGGAAAAATTATTTGATTCACCTTTCTGACTGTATTAATTATACTATATAATAATTGAATTATATCCGTTGTATAATACAGCACCACTTGTTAGAGCGTGTTTTAAATTTATAGTTCTGAACATTTTTCCTTTAAACAATGAAACAAATCATATGAACCAATAATGACAAACTGCCCAATTCAGAACATTTCAACCATAAAGGGCCACTCTACTCAAACTTCTGTCATACAATTCAACAATTATCAATTAATATGCAGAATCTTTGCAGAAGTAAAAGTCATCTGAATAATTCCACATTAAAGAGATCTGAAACCAGTGAAGAGGTTGTTGCTAGATAACAACTTTATATTTCAGTGTTTAATCTACAAATTCAATGCCTGCTGCCCTTGAAGAATAAATTGCCTACGTTATATTAAAAAAATGGTAAGCTGGTATATTGCAATAGGGAATGGGTGGCAAGCTGAAAAACAAGTTCATAGTTATTAGGCATCTCATCCAAAGGAGGACATACTCAGGACTGTAGCACCCCACCTCCTTAAAATACAAATCTACATGTTGTGGGAGTAGAACCTATAGCCTTCTGTATCAAGATGCAAGTATGCTACCTGCTGTGCTGCTTTAAAAATTCTATACCACAGTAGTGATGCCATTTGCTAAACAAATCAGTTGCACATTTTAAGTAGGCTTAGCATGAGCAGCAGTAAGTTTCTCTTCCCTTGAAGCTCACAATTCCTTGAAAATGCACTTGAAAATAAAATCCACCTGCTAACTCTAACTAGGGCATTTCACTCTCTATCTCACACACACCTCAACCTCTTAGTGCAAGAAATCTGGACAAAGCCTAAAATAAATAGGAACAGATTACAAATACTGCTGTCATGAACTTAGAACACTGCTAGAATCTGCACCTGCTTCTGACAAAGTACCTTCTTGATGACACACAGGACAAATGTATGTTTGTGCAGTTATTCAAACCCAGACTGCTTTTAAAATAAAAAAGTCACTTACTACCAATGGACAAATTACACTACCAAAGAAAAATAGGTAGCAGATCAGTAACTACAAATAGGTCTAATTAAAGAGCTGAATAATATTACCTATGTACTTTCCTCACAGTGCGACTCAGCTGCTTAACTACTACAGTTTGTGCCAAACCTGAAGTGCTGAGAGCAAAACAGAATAATGGAATCACTGGAGATAATTGAAAATAGTTTAGAACATTACTTTGCTAAAATATTATGAAAACAGCATGAGTTACAGAATTTCTTTGGAAGAAATTGAAATGCAAAGTAACATTAGTCAACCATTTTATTTACAGCCCCATGGGTGCTTTATGTAATGAAATAAGTACTTTGCCTGCAATTTCATAACATACACTTTTAGATACCTACTGTACCACGATGTATACTAGGTGGCCTAGTATACATCAAATGCCTTTTTTTTTCAAATAGGGAATAAAATGTGTTGTTTGAAAAGTAATGTATTTCTATAGTCGCCTGCAGATATATTTTACAGGACTTCATATAAACTTATGCATGTATTTCAGAACCTCTTACATTAACCTTTATAAAAAATTGTTAAGTAAAGTTATATGTCTATGAACTTTAACTAAGAGCAACCATATGAATTTATTGGTGTGTGTGTGTGTGTGTGTTTTCAAGATGAGTAGTGAAACTATATGAAATCAAGTTCCTTATTCCTACTAGTATCATATTAAATTCAGTTAGTAAATATTTAACATTTAGTCCAGTTAATAAACCAAAGTTAATATTTTATTTCAATGAAAAATGTTTGTTTTTCAAGAGAATACAATTTGCTCCACTATTATAGTTGGTTGTAAACCTTCAAATAATATATTATGCTCTAGATCTCAAGACTAAATCCAAAGAAGTTTCCTTTATGATACCACCCTGATAGGATGCCAACCTTTGATGCTCCAAGAGCATTCAACTGGGGAAGCTGACCTCTAGCTAACACTACTTATCACTCCTAAAGTGGTGCTTCATGAGACTTTGACCTGGGATTGCAAGCAGGCACCTCTTCCCCATTTCTTGTTTCCATAGTGCCTGACCTCACTAATCTATTGCTTGTGTCCAGTCCAGCAAGGCAGACAAACACCTTCCCTCTGCACCAGTGGGCTGGCTGCTGTAAGCAGTCCTGCCAGACTTTAATAGCATGGTCAGAGTATGCAGCAGTTTATTTCTTAACTCTGAAGGTGTGGTTTCATAATCATAAATGTTGGACTACTTTTTTCTGCTATATGAAGCTGTGCAAGGATAATTCAAATGAGAGAATTAAGAATAAAAAAAGGCTGCATAGATGTCTGCCTATTACAGAACTAAATGCACATAGTTTCTAAAACTATTTTTTTGGAAACACCACATTCTGGCCACACTTTAGTGTTAATGCATCTAAAATGTAACATCCCATCACTAATATATTTTAAGATATATATAATTTGATGAGCCACACTGCTTACATCAGCTGGGCTACTTAGATTTCACATGTGAAGATGGGCAGATGACAGGTGCAGACCTCATCAATGACTTTTAATCAGGAGCCAACCTTTCCCTTTGTAGAAATGAAATATTTATTTTTGAGCATGTGCACAATTAAGGAATCAATGTGAGAAAAATCCACATAAAAAATAGCAAGATGTGAGATAGAAATCAGTCGACATATATATGGGTGCATGGCAACAGATTGAAACATCTAAATATCTACAAAAATATCTCATGTACGAAATACCAATAGTTAAAAGCAATCTAAGCACAAAACATTAATAAAACCTAATCACATCTCAAACCAGTATTTGGTTGCACTCCCACTTCCCCTGCTAATTATATACACCATCTTCGAAGTGGTGCAACAGTGAGGAAAGGCCATATACCCTTCCCTGGTGTAACTTCAATTTTATAGATATTTTTTCTTTAGATATTTTTAACTGTTGATATTTTGAACTTTAGATATTTTGTCAACATTTAAGTTAATATCTAAACTTTCACTCTACCTTTCACATCTTATATTGCAACGTTTCAAGTTAATAAAAGAAGCAAGCTAATACAGTTCTTAGTTTATACAACCCACCCACTCTGCATCATGCTGTACTCCCATATCCTTCACTACATTTAGCTGCTACATCTGTTAGAAAATATATAACTAGAAACATAAAAGGCAGCAATTAATGAAATTTCTGTTTTGTCTACTTTGTAAAATGCATGGTATTTTAGGGCAAACAATTTTATGAAAATCCAGAGGAAGAGGTTCTCTTAAGATGTTAAAGTACAGACCAGCTCCCCAGTGCCCAGTAACTACGGTAACAAATACTTTGCGAGAAGCATTATATGATATTGCAGTGCAGAATATATCCCCATATCACCTCCCCACATCTTATGCATCCTGTATTTCATTGCATCAAATCTGAAAAATAGCTGGGTAGTCTGCTTCTTTTCCTACCAGTCACATAGTGGAGAATGTTATCTGCCATTTTTTTTTGTCAGCCTAGCTAGTCACAACAAAATCAATCACTAGTGACATATTCTACATGTATGTAAGTAAGCAGAGGCAGGCCTGCATGAGGCTGTCTCCATTAAATGTATAAAAAAAAAAAACTTCTGCAGTGTAAGGTTCTTCCTTTGCTTGCCCTTTCAAATTTAAAGTATCTTTGTTATAATTCCAGCAGTCTGAAATTTCAATGAGGAACTTCAAGTGAACCTACAGGTAATGAGAATAGTCCTCATGAAATTTAATTGTGTAGCTACCAGTTCAACAATGAATTCTTAGAATATTAAAGTAAAATTGATAGAGATGTAACTGAAAAATCAGGAGAATGTAGTGTTTGCAAACTACAAAATCAAGTAACAGTAGCTGACAAAGCAGAGTTTCATAAATTATTTTCTCCTGCATTTTACCAACTTGTGTTTAATCTGTTTGTATTGCGTTAGCTCTTTGTCATTTTTTTTAAATTTATTTACGTATTTGTGTGTGTGCTTACATTTTTGTTGCAACATTTGTACCAGTTTGAGCTTAGGTGATTCTCGTAATTATTTTCTAGGAATCCAAAGCATTATTAAAAAAAATAACATACAGGATTATGTCTGTGTCTTTGTCAACCTGCTTATTGTGTTTGATTCATGAACGTGAAGAAATTCACAACAGCCAAGCTCAAGAGTTGAATCTTGACATGCGTGACAAAAAACCTAAGCTGAGTTATGATCAGACACCCAGTCATTTGTTGCACATGGCACTTTACCTTCTGCCTAGTACTGCAATAGTTAGAGCGCTAAGCATTTTTCTGCTTTGAAAGCTGTAACATCACCACAGAATAACATTGCACAGTGCAAATAGTTTTAAAAGCTATAAACCCTTTAAACATTTCATTCAAGGTGCAAATTAAATATTTATCAGTTCTTAAAGCTACTTGTGCTTTCTGCTGCATACCCTAATATGAACTAGAGCTCAACATCAATGGAGGGGCACTAAAGATATTTTGTTAAACACCTTTATGTTGTCATAAAGGTGCTTAACAAGCAATTCTTTCACTTAGTTTGGGCTGGTAATTGCAGCACTGGATGTGCTACTCGTTTCTTAATATTGCCTTACACATATCTTTTTGATTAATCTGTAGCTGCTAAGCATGTAAAAGGACATAATATATCATTGAATTTCCAGGTATCATAAAATATGAGATTATTATAGCAGAAGTTAATAACAGTACATTAATTATGTCATGACAGCACTATCTGGCATTCAAAATGGAAACGTTTTCTCAGCTGAAATCTAATGGTTTGGTTATTTGTCAGAAGGGACCATTCAGTGAAAAAAAAACAAATATCTTCTAATGGAGCAGCGTTAATTTCAGTATTGTGATTGTCATAGCCATTCACTGCCCTCATGATCAGGAGAGCAGGTTTCTTGCATAATAGAAGAAAATATTAATTGTTGTCACTAATGCTGCCTTTAAATGAATCATGTAGCTGCTGTTCTAGAATTTATGGCAGCATCTTTAAATATCAGTAACTTCACTAACCTAAAATGCAGGAAACCTGCATGTGATAAGAGCATGTATGCAATAACAGTAACTTACTTTTCTACAACAAAGAGACTGTTTATATTTTTTGTGAGTGTGTTTTTCATATTTTTTTTGAAGAGGTATAAAAATTGCAATAAGGGTGATAAAAACCTTCCTTTTAAATATTTATCCTCACAAGTGAAGAGTGGCAAGGCCTATCAGATTTAACACACCCTGGTGAGTTGCACATCTCAATCCAGGCTAACAGATGCTGTGTCTCTTGTTGGTTAACAACCACATCAGTTACCACTGGTTAAATGCTAATGTTTCATAATATTCAGAAACCTTAGAAGACAGAGGATTTTGCTAAGCAGATATTTTTTTCCATTATGTTACAAGGGTGTTCAGTAATCTCAATATATGCATATCCAGGATGGAGGACTGTCGAAGATTGCTTACTCCATTATGAACAAATGGCCATGACATTACCCTTAATTCATACATAAATTTGGCTTCAGGCAGGAATGGTACTTTCAGGAGCAAATCAATTGAGGTATGAGTCTCTTACTTGTAATGTAGTCACAGTTTATTAGGCTGTGTTTGCAGGTGACATTAATTCCATTAACGCCTTTTGAATCTGGATTGGTTTTGTTTTGACACCATATATTTTTTATTGACACAATGGAAGCTGTTGCTTCTTGGTTACTAATCTACACAGCACTTCTAGTCTCCTGTAATCTGGCCCTTAGATTCTTCAAGGAACCTTGTAAATATACATAATAAACTTGTTTTGGCAAAAATCAAGATTTTGTGATGACTTTTCTCAGATGCACCTGCCACACTTCACTAGACAGCATGTGCCAGTTAAAACACACAGCCTTGATGTGCTATGAAAAAAGCAGGATCCACTCAATGATCTTCTTCATAGAGGTGTTCATATATATAACGCATATCATTCTGACCACAAAGTATAGAAGTAGCCTAGCCAATTTAATGGACTTAAGTACTTCCCTTTCTACTGTGTAATAAATTCTCAGCACAGGCGGCTGTGTTATTTAAAATTCAGAAACTAACTCTTGATAATGAAATTAAACAGCCTGCTTAAATGAAACGGAGCACAAGACAGCTCTGCATAAGAAACGTCTGCATTTAGAAATGAAATGAAAGCTTATTACACCCCTTAATTGAAACGGAGCACATCACTACATAAGGACATGAAACGGAGCAACAACTGCATATGGAAATTAAATTAAATGGAGCTTACCGACCCATGGGAGTTGACGTAGTGTGGCTACCACTACCAGGAACTGATGAGATCGTTTTTTTTTTCCGCGCACTTTTGTGATTTAAATTACGTAGCATGCGGCACATGCATGAGTCAGGTCTTGCAGCTGTAAAAGTGGGAGGGTGCTTCCCTCCTCCTCGCCCTATGGTTACGGCGCCTAAAACGGGATGCAAAGGGCATTCTTAAACAGTAATGCCCTTTCTTTAAAAAAAAAAAAACTTTTTTTTTTAAATTAAAATAAAATTCATTTCTCAGCCAGCCGATTCCAGGGGGGTGCAAGTGCACCCCCTTGCACCTGCCTGCGGGCGCCCTTGTTGTTTTCCCACCTTTCTAAGCTAGTATAGTCCAGTTTTCAGGTTAGTGCTGAATTCAGGGCTGTGTTACAAGTTTCTGTGTTTGCCCATACCTTACTTGGATAGAAGGACGTTTCTCTGTTCAACTGTGAGAGAGGGGAGCTTTGAGCAGCCTATCTGTCACTGGAGGAGTGGTTTCTGACCAGAAATTAGTAGTTTATTGGCCATTTTGGGCTAATTTCTCTCTTTCATTTCCCTGCTATAAAACCTGCATTTGCAAGGTTTTTGCACTTGTATACAGCTCAGCAAGCTCATGCCTGGCGCCCTGCGGAGTTCTACAGCAGCAGAGAGACAAAATAGAGACTTTGGAGTGATTATTCATTTTATTTATTTTTATTTATTTTACATTTGTTAACCAGGTTAGTCTGGCTAAGCTTTTCAGCAGAGACCCGGGGAGAAAAGCTCCTCTGGACTAGAAAACAATTTATTAAATTTTAGTAACATAGTAGTAACAATCAGCTATAGGATCTTACAAGCAGAGACCTGGAGAGAAAAAAAAGCTCCTCAGGCAATTCAATTATACAGAGTATTAACAATTGGCAGACAAGTATGTGAGTTGTTACAAACAAGGTTTTAAACAATTAGCAGAAGAAAATGTGACTAGTTACAATATTATTTTAGCTGCTTATAGCAAAACGAGTTAATAGTTAGGCAGATGCTTATTTAAAGTGGGTAGGAACTAGTTGTATAGGAGTTTGGAAGCAAAAAGGAAAGTAGGAATGGCTAGTAGGAGATGTAGGGGAGGTAGAGTATAGGAGACAGACTAAACAGGTTGGTTGTTTTGAGACTGTAAGAATTAAGATTGGTTGGAGATAGAGGAAGGGAAGAGGTATAAAAGGCAGGGGAATAGTGTTAGAGATACATTAAGAGTGAGGTGGTGAAATAGGAGAAAGGATGGTGGTTTTAGAGTGGTTGGCTACAGTGGCAAGACCATTTTGTTTTTAGGTATTTCCTTGTGGCTAATTTGAAACTTTTGCTATGCTGAAGGGATTTTATTTCAAAGGGGAGTTGGTTTTATTTCCATTTTTATTTGGATTAAGTATCATTTTTCTGCATTTTCTTGCTGCCTTTAGCTAATTCCACCTAAAACGCCAATTTTTTAGAGTTTCTGTGATTTAAAAAGCTTGTTCAGCTACATATTGTACTTATTTTACTGTCTGCACTTTAACAAAGTCATTTTTGTGTTTAAATGACCTTTTAACTGTTGTAGGCTACACACTCAAGTGCGATAGCCATTTCTGTGCATTTAAAGTGTTTTTTTGATTGTATCTGTTTATTTTATGAACAAAACAAAAAAAACCCAAAAAATATACTTGTTTTCTCACCTTTCTAAGCTAGTATAGTCCAGTTTTCAGGTTAGTGCTGAATTCAGGGCTGTGTTACAGATTTCTGTGTTTGCCCATACCTTACTTGGATAGAAGGAAGTTTCTCTGTTCACCTGTGAGAGAGGGGAGCTTTGAGCAGCCTATTTGTCCCTGGAGGAGTGGTTTATGCCCAGAAATTAGTAGTTTATTGGCCATTTTGGGATAATTTCTATCTCTTTCATTTCCCTGCTATAATACCCACATTTGCGTGGTTTTGCGCACCAGGCAGTGCTGGTTAGCTAGGATATAACTATTCCCAGCTCAACAAAGTTTACTCTTCAATTTTTCCCTTGGAACTAGACAAACTTTCAACTTAAGCACTCAAACCATTCACTTCTCAGCCCGGCACTTGCTCTAAACTCATAGCAAGCACTAATAAACCTTAGCACTAGACCCCCCTATACTGTAGAGAAGGACAAGGCACTCTATTTGACCTTCTGTAGAGAAGGATAAGGCTCTCTATTTGACCTTACCAGCCAATCAGTAAAACAGTTCACTGTATCTATCCAGGCATGTCCAAAGGGCAGTTTCAGGTATACTCTCCGGTCCAAATGGTGAATCTGGGCATTTTGAGGCAGTGTTACAACTGCCTCATGTACACAGACAACTCTCTCCTCCTACCACCAAACACTAATACATACTAGAGATGCAATTATACAGCCAAACTGGAGGCTAAGCTGTCTCAACCCAAGACTGGACCAGACAGTCAAGAGGAGAAGGAAACTGGTTGCATCACACCACCAGTCTCACATAGACCTATGAAACAAGCACCAGCAAAAAACACACATAAATACACAAAAACATACTCAGAGGCTCAAAATAAAAATCTGCAAAAGCAACAGAGACCTCCAAAGCAGACACCCAAGCAACATCCACCCCCAACACAAACCATGAAACACATACTTCACAAAACCAGTGTGCCACGCAATCACATTCCTTAAGGCAAAATAACATACCCAACACACTAGTAATAGGTGACTCTATATTCAGGCACACTGATGTCCCACTCACTAAACAAGGAGAAGGTTACTGTTAGCTACCTGTTGGTGCCAGGATTTACCACATAACACAAGCACTCATGTCACTCCAGAACAAGTACAAATATGACTCTGTCATTGTCCATGTTGATGTGAATAACCTGAGCCATACCTCCCTGGACTACATGAAAAAAGACATGGAAGAGCTCTCTGATCACGTAGCCCAGGCCGGTATGACCCTGACCTTGAGTAGCATCCTGCCCTCACCAAGAATGATACCACAGTATAAAGAAAAAAATTATCAATTTCAACAATTGGCTAAGCTTCTGGTGTCATTCAAAGGGGATCCAGTGTCTGTCAGCCTGGGATGACATGCTCGACAAGCCATGCTGCTTCACTAGACATGGCTTGCACCTGTCACCCTTAGGCTTTTGAGTACTGGCCAAGGCTCTTGCCACCCCCATAGTGCCTTTTTTAAGCAAGGCTCAAAAGACAAACCCACCACCGTAAATAGCACAAGCAACAAAAAACTGCGGGTGATGCTGCTCAATGCCAGAAGTCTAAACCTCAAAATGCACGCATTCGAGGCACTCCTCAGTATGGAAAAAAATCGATATATATGCAGTAACAGAAACCTGGTTTAAGGCTCCAGAGAGCACCTCAGCACTACCAGGTTACAACTCATACCATACATTTCGGCCACAAAACCCGGACCGAAATACAAAAGGGGGGCGTATCCATATTCATCAATGATACCCACACCTCCAGGTTAGTGGCACAGCACGATGCTTCAGAGATCACCCACATGCAACTAACAATGGTAAAAACTGCAGTTCAAATTGTAGCTTGCTATAGATCACCAACCATGTCCCAGGACCCCCATTCCGCATTTCTGGAAACACTGGGAAACATAAAGGTCCTACCAAACACCCTGATATTGGATGATTTCAATTACCGAAACATTAACTGGGAGAACTACTCAAGTACTAACTCCCTTGCCCAACATTTCCTAGAATTTATAATCTCAAACGCCCTTGATCAACTGGTCAACACCCCCACCAGAGGTGACAGCATATTGGACCTGGTAATCACCAACATGGGTGTTCCACACCGGAGGTCAACCCCTCACTGGTTAGATCTGACCATAAACTAATCACTCTGGATATCCACATTCCGCCCCACCCCCACTCAAAAAAACCACTTTGAAAAACTTTTCCAAAGCAAACTTCACGCTACTTAAGACCGAGGTGGAAAGTTTCAAAGCCCCCATGCTAAAGGATAACACTGCCCAAGCTGCAAAATCCTTTACTAATGCACTCTATGGACACCTACAAGAATGCATGGATCGTGCTATCCCAAGCAAAACCAAGACTCACTCCTCCAAGAAAAGGAAACCAGTCTGGTGGACCTCTGCCATAAACAAGCTGTACAATAGAAGGAGGAAACTAGTACAGAAAAGAGTAAAATCCCAAGAAGGTAAGACATCCCTGATCAGTATCAGCAAGAAACTATGGTCCCTCATAAAATCATCCAAGGCTAGTTTTGAAAGAAAAATTGCCAAGGACTCCAAAGATAACCACAAGGCATTCTTTAGCTATGTCAAGAATCTAAGTGGCAATTCTCAGATTTGCTCAGAGTTAGTGCAGAATGGCACAACATACACTGAACCGACCGATATCGCCAACATCCTGGCAGACAGGTTCAGTGCAAACTTCACCCCCTCTCACCCCCAAAAGGGCCCATAACCATACCAGAAGAATGTAGTGCCCCTGAAATCACAGACACTCAGGTAAAAACAGCCCTCTCCAAAGCCAAAAACACAGCAACAATGGGACCAGATGGTGTCCCAGGCTGCTTCCTACATGAGCTCAAAGAGGAACTAACCTCTCACCTAAACACACTGTTCAGATTCTGCCTCTTCACAGGCTACTTGCCCATAGAGTGGCGCACACTAACGATTATTCCGCTCCACAAAGGTGGAGCCACAACAGACCCTGGGAACTATTGCCCTATAAGCCTGACTAGCTTGGTCTGCAAGGCTATGGAGCGCATCATCATGGATCTCATTAACAGAGACATTGGAAACCTCCAAACATTGGACCCTACCCAGTTCGGCTTTGTTAAGGGCAGATCATGCCTCCTAAACCTGGTGGACATTTTTGAGACAGTTACCAAGGCTACAGACAAGGGAAGGGTGGTCCACACAGCCTACCTAGACCTTTCAAAGGTCGTTGACACCGTTCCCCCATCCGGTATTATAGACAAGCTCACCAGCTTGAACATAAACCTCTATGTCATGAGATGGATTGCCAACTGGCTCACAGACAGAACCCACATGGTAAGAGTTGCAGGAGCTAGGTCTGACTCTAAACCAGTTATAAGTGGCGTTCTCCAGGGCTCAGTCCTAGGACCCCTCCTGTTCAGCATATATTTCTCAGAGGTACAGGCAAGCACATGAGGTCTGTGATTGACCAAGTTCACAGACGACTGCAAACTAGGGGCTGTAACTGACTCTCTGGCTGACACAGACATCCTCCAAAAGGGTCTCACTGAGACAGACACCTGGTGTCAAAACCATGGCCTCAAGCTAAATGCCAAAAAGTGCATAGTCATCCCCTTTGGAAAAAACAAAGTGCCCACAAACTGCCACATAGGTGGTAGCCCCCTAAATACAGAAGAAGTAATAAGGGATCTGGGGACCCAAGTAGATAGTAATCTCTCCTTTGATAATCACATTGCGAAAGTGGTTAGAAAATCCTTTTATGTGGTCCACATAATCACAAAAGGGTTTGCATCTAGATCAAAAGAGGTCATTGTGCCCCTCTGCACATCACTCATCAGACCCATCATAGAGTACAACGCCCCATTTGGGATGTACCTTACAAGACACCTGCAACAGCTGGAAAGACCACAGATGTACCTCACCAAAAAGATCACTGGCCTCAAACAGATGCCCTATGCAGCTCGATTGAAGAAACTCCAGCTGTACTCGATTGCATATCGCCTACTCAGAGGTGATCTATGCCTGACATACAAGGCCATGTCTAACCCAGAATTGATGGGCATGCTTCACCTAAAGAAAACCATATCCCTTTGAGCTACATGCTCTAGGGATCTAAACCTCACCACAACAATAAATGGGACGTGCTGGAGGGATAGATTCCTGTTCCAGAGACTTCCCATGCTCTGGAACAAGATTCCAATCGACATTAGCAGAGCTCCTCACTAACACTGTTCAAGAGAAACCTTGACGAGTGGATGGGAAATAGAAAACTTACCCCGGGGATCACTTCAATGGCTCCGCTAGACAGAGGCACAGGGAACTAATCTAAGGGGGCAGTGAAAGCCAACACAATTCCGGCTAGGCTTATAAATGTCTTCAGGCAGATAGCCTAGTACCTACCTATGAACCTATTACTGAAGTGTTCATATTGGAATATGAGTACATCAGGAACGTGGGAGTGGGTCCTGGCTTGGATCTCCTGCCATTCTATTTTAAGATTGGCTGTGTTGGAAATAATGATATTTCTATAACAAATCTTTTCATACAGCTGTCCCAGATAAGTCTTTATCCAAACTGCTTAAGCAGGGAGATGAGTCACTTGGTCTACCATTTGCCTTTCATTTATGACAGAGATACTATCTCAAACAGTGAAATGTGCTTTAGTGGAGGTAAGGAAAAATCCCACTGACTCCACTGCGAAAAAGGTATCAGAAATGTTTTAGCAGGTATACATGTTCTTATGTCCACAAATATTAGTGAAAATGTTATGGTAGGTTCCATTTCTAATGATGTAGATTGTGGGTAAATGACTGGTGCTGTTTTTATGGACTTCATTGAAGCCTTTGGCATTACTGATCATCAGCTGATATTGGTCTGAAATAACTGCCAACAAACTGGTTCAAGAAGGACATGGGAGTTTGGATGTTTTGGATTAAAATGAGGAGTGCATTCTTACTCCAGACTTCTTTTGGGTCTGGCATGTCATAAGGCTTGGTAAAGTCAATTTCCCTAACTGCCATCTTCATTAAGGATGTCACCTGGAATATTAACATTATGTCTCTTCAAGACTACTTGCTGATGAAATGGCTGTCCTGAAGTGAAACTCCTTAGTGAGTTTAGGGCATTTGCAGACTACTACAAATGGACATCAGTAAGGGTTTGCCAGTAGTGTGAGGCACACTTTTACCGTACTAGCAAGTCTCGGATTATATCCCGTCATTTTATTTATCAGTGTTCCAGATGGTGCAGGGTAGACATGGCAGAGATTAGTAAATACCTGAGCCTCTGGCTGGAGCCACATATGATGATTAACCCACACCTTATGTGGCTCTGTAGTAAAAATTGGAGGGGTTGCATTGGTGGATTCCTATTATATGTGGTGAGAGACACAAACAAAGAGAGACTGTTTTTAAAATGATATTGATTTGTCATTTGGAATGTGGGCTCCATGTTGATATTGGTGCTGCTACTGTTTACCATCCATCCATCCATAACATGTCTTTTCCAATTTTTGTACGTGGAGTCAGGGTGTCACTTCAGTAGTGACAATCATCTAGAGCCAAAGTTTACACTGCCGGGTGGTAGATGCAGCAAAGCCATATGATTCAGTTTAGACATTTCACCAGAATGAAGCAAATACGTCTTATGTTAAGAAATCTGCAAGAGTGCAGATGTGACCCTTGGTGACCCTCTGTACACTAATATTTACATTTATCTCACAGAGTCATTGCCTACCACCTATGCAGAAAATTCAATAGCATGAACACCTCAGAGGTGTGGAGGTCATTGTTTCAGATGTCCCTCTAAGTGCTCCAGTATCAAAGAGCAGCTTTGGTCACCACCTCTACTCTGTCACCATTTTTCTTCACAGTGCAGAGCCTTTGGTAACTTCATCCACCCCTGACTCCAATATTGCTAGAGCTCTGCCAAAAATCCCAACTGTCGAACATTGTCACTGAGAATATCGTCACTGTGCAATGTAATTAGGTTTAACATGAAGAGCTTTGCTGTGCATTAACTGTAGCTAGTTAACTATATGCATGCCCTGCACAGGAAAGTGGCTGTGACCCCATCCCCCAACGCATTAGTCCTTGTACTGTGACCCCATTCCCCAAAGCAGTAGTCCTTGTACTGTAAGGGCCACTTAGTAAGTAGGCCACTGTCCGTTCTCCTGACCAATAGATTACACTGTATATGGCACTTTCTTAGTTTGTCTAGTTTTCCTGGTTTCTACATTCAGTAAATAACAGGAAATCTGTTCCAGTTTGTGTAGCCTTGTTAATTGCCCTGTGCTCTCTGTAATAATGGACCTGAGGGTGGGATGGTGTCTTTATTAGAATGCATTGCTAAATTCCCCTTCACTTTGGATTCCACTTACAGTCAGTCACCATTTTCCTTCATAGTGCAGGTATGTTTCACTCCACCTTCTGTCCATGCCTCCTAGATGTTCTTCGTGTTTCACTGTTGCAGTCATTACATTTGGGTAATCTGCTGGCAGGTTGCTCTCAGTCGGCTTGAATAACAAAGTCTTGGGTCCTGCGTCGGTTGCTGTCTCTTCTTCCATGACGTCAGGTCATCAGGGGTATAAAACATGCAGCGGACGCCATTTTAATCAGTCTTTCTTGCCGCACGGTGCCCGAAGCAGAAGCAGTTCGCAAGTGCCGGTCGGCCAACTCCTGAAATTTTCGTTTTCAAGTTTCAGAACCGAAGTCTTCAACCTAAAGCTAAGTACCACGTTGGGGAAACTTTTTCTTGCTCCTTACCGATGTCAGTAAACGTTAATAATTGTATTACTTGTGGGAAGCAAATACCTCATAAGGATTTTCATTTGTACTGTATTCCTTGCCTATGGCCCTGACCACAATGTGCCTTGCTGTTGGTTTTGTGCTAAATTTAACCAATGCACTATTAAGCGTCGGTATATTTTTGCTTCTAAATATTTTGGCTCAAGATTTAACTATCCAGAAATGTCGTCAGTTAGCAATCCGACTACCGGAATTCACAAAAAACACAAAGAAAAAGACAGAGACAGACCGTCGAGGTCCAAAACCAATGACGAAGCTTCTCCTAAGCCAGTCACCTGTTCGCCGGTACTCAGTGAGGCGCTTTCACAGCCCCTGATGCCCACTACTTTTGGTTCGCAGGCCTCTACCGAGACCCATTCAGAGTCTGGTATGCCGAGAGACACTTCAAGTATTGAACCCGCGGATGTCTCTTCCTTAGATAGGTCCAGAGCCGCTGAGCAGGCACCGGCTTCTGAGGGTGTTTTCAGGCCTAAAGAGTTGTATATTAAACCAACGCCATCATCAAAAACAAGGCCAAAACCAACTTCTATGTCTAAAAAAACGATGCATGGGCCACGTGTTCAGGCCTCTATGCCTAAAAAACAAATGATCAAAATGGCTGAGGATTTAATTACCTTGATCAGGGGTTCCCAACCACCTCCTGGTAAGAGGCCTAGGCAAGGCACTGATTATGAATCTTCAGATCAGGTTTCCATTTCTTCTGATTCCTCTTCTGATCAGGAATTTTCTATTCCACCTTATGAGGACTCTGATGCAGAAGAATCCATCCCTTCTGCTTCTCCTCCTGAGGATTTTTATTTTGGAGAAACTTTGCATACCTTAAGGGAACATTTTCATTGGGAGAGTCAGGATTTTTCAGAATCCAAAAAGAGGCTTAGGGATTTCCTTCTTCTTCCTCAGCATAGGCCTTTGGCTATACCTCCTGTTTTAGACATTGTTGATGATGTTTTCTCAGAATCCAGTGTGGCTCCTGATTCCCTGCTTCTGGCTCCTAGTAAGCCAGACAGATATTACAGGGTTCCTGACTCCCACAAGTTTCTTTTTAAAAACCCTACTGCTGATCCTGAAACAATTTCTAAGGGTCCCAAGGTTGTTAAGGCTTCTACTGCTAAAAATCCTACCCCTTCTGTTAGAGACTCCAGGGCACTGGATAGATGGGGTAAGAAGGTTTACACATCTGCAACCCTGGCAATCAAGGCTTTAAACTGTCAATTTCATATCCTTAAATATCAGCAGCATGGCGTGGACGTACTGAAACAGAAAATGATGTTGATTTCTGACTGTGTGGAAAATAAAGAGTTACAGGATTTATTGCATTCAGCTGAACAAGTTGGAAAGCATACTTTGCAATGTGGTTTTGATTCCTTGGAGGCCTCTTGCAGGGCTGCCATAACTGGATCTGTGATAAGAAGGCATGCTTGGCTCAAGGAGCAAAATCTGCCTGATCATGTTAAAGCAAAATTGTTGATTGCTCCTTTACAACAGGACAGTCTATTTGGTAATAAGGTAGAAGAAGATTTGGAAAAGATGGAAGACAAAGCTAAATCTATGCAAACTGTAAAAGATTTCCTACAAGTGCAGCCACCCAGATTCAGTAGGCACTGGCCTACTAAGAATTAGTCCTTTCCAGTACCCAACAGATCCACTCAGGTCAAACCCAGACACTCCAAAGGCTCCAGGTTTCAGTCACAAGGAAATTACAGAACAAAACAATGGGGTGGCTCCACCTCCAAATCTGGAAGTAGCAAGCCCTCCCCCCATGATAAACAGTCTCAATGACTTTCCTCTGCCATTTCCAAGCACTTATCTTTCGGCAGCCCCTTTGGGGGGAAAACTAGCACTTCATGCACAAAATTGGCATCTAATTACCCAGGACAAGTGGGTCTTAAATATAGTATCCCAGGGCTACAGATTTCATTTCCACATGTTGCCAATTTCAAATGGATGGCCAGATCTGCCTCTAAATCAGTGGGCAGAGGCCCAGAAACAAGTTATGTCCATCATGGATATGGGGGCAATTCAACCAGTACCAGAAAAGGAAAAAGGACAAGGTTTTTCTTCAAGACTTTTCCTGGTACCCAGAAAAGAGAAATCATGGCGTCCAATTCTGGCCTTATCCATTCTAAATATTTTCCTGGACATTCCAAAATTCAAGCTGCTGACTCTACAACAGTTACTGCCTATGCTGGGCAAGGATGCCTGGTTGGTAACTCTAAACTTAAAAGAGGCTTACCTGCATATCACAATCAGGGAATCTTGCAGAAGATACCTCCACTTCAAAGCAGGCTATTTGCATTACCAGTTCTCTGCACTGCCCTTTGGCTTATCTACTGCACCCAGGGTCTTCACAAAGTGCCTAGCACCAATAATTGCATTCTGCAGACAAAGAAACATTCAAATTTATCCTTATCTGGACGATTGTTTAATTCAGACAGAAAACAAGGACACTCTTCTACAACATCTGGCATTTGTAAAAAGGCTTCTAACATGCCTAGGGTACATCATAAACGAAAATAAATCACACCTGGTACCCTCTCAAATAATTACATTCTTGGGTGCAAGCCTGAATACAACTGCCCAGATGGCTTACCTCACGCCAGACAAACAAATTTAATTGATGACATACTTCAAACAAGTGGCCACAAAAACCCAGCTATCTGCAAGACAAATTCTGCAGGCCTTGGGGTTCATGGCTTCCTGCATTCTACTAATTCCATATGCAAGACTGCATATGAGGAAACTTCAATGGTACCTAAAAAGCTTATGGAGTCAACATTGTCACAGCCTGGAAACAATGATTCCTATCATTCCATGCCTGCAACAGGAGTTCCTATGGTGGGCAGAGGCCTGTCACCAAAACAAGGGACTGTCATTCATTCCACCCCCTGCCACCCAAACCCTGACTACAGACACAACAGATTATTCTTGGGGGGGCCCATCTAGCAGGGAGATGCATTCAGGGCGAATGTAGCCCAAATCAAATGCACCTGCATATCAACCAGAAAGAAATGCTAGCTGTACTAAATGCTCTGACAGCCTTCAAGCACTTTCTTCATCCAAGACAACTACTGATAAAGACAGTCAACACCACAGTTATGTGGTAGATAAACAAGCAGGGGGAGTGCCCACTCCTACCCCCTTTGCAGACTAGCCATGGCTTTGTGGAACACAGCCTTGACATACCAAATATATCTACAAGCTCAATTCCTGCCAAGCAAGCGAAATACTCTGGCAAACGAACTAAGCAGAAATCTTATGGATTCACATGAATGGAAACTGGATCCACAAATCTTCAGCATGTTGGCACAAAAATGGGGGAGCCCAGACATATATCTTTTTGCCTCTCCCCAGAACTATCAGTTGGACAAATTCTGCACAAGAATTCATCACAAAAAAGCTTAGAAAGTGGATGCTCTATCCTTCACACTGGTACCCACTCCTATGCAATATGTCACACCTTCCTCCATGGTACCTGCCTCAGACATCTTATCTACTGTCTCAGCAGAACTATCAAATTCTGCACACTCAGGTCCAAACACTGAATCTTGCAGCATGGCTAATCAACTAATTTCACCAGTCACATCTCTCAGTAAACCTGTGATGGATGTCATTTTGGAGGCTAGAAGGCCTAGTACTAGAAAATCTTATGCTGATAAATGGAAAAGATTCTGTGCCTGGAACCAAGCACAAGGAATAAGCACAGCAATGCCCAATATTCCTCAGATTCTGCAATACTTAACTGAGATGCTTCACAAGGGCCTATCTTTTTCTTCCATAAAAATACATGCCTCTGCCATTTCAGCTCATTACAAGTCTCCCCTCTTTTCTCATCCTCTGCTAAAGCAATACCTCAGAGGAGCCAAATATTTAAGACCTCCCAGGAGACCACCAACTCCTGCATGGGACCTCAATTTTGTTTTGGAAAAACTCACTCTACCTCCTTTTGAGCCAGCTGCTACTGCAGATATAAAATTTCTCTCTTGGAAGACAGCTTTTCTTTTAGCAGTCACTTCAGCTAGAAGGATTTCAGAACTACAGGCTCTCATGGCAGTGGAGCCTTTCATTATCTTTTATCCAGACAGGGTGGCCCACAGGACCAATCCATCCTTTATGCCTAAAGTGGTATCCAGTGTGGCTCTTAATCAGACCATTCATCTGCCAACTTTTTTCTCAAATCCACAGAACAAGGGGGAGCGGATTCTGCATTCATTGGATGTACACAAACAACTAAGATTCTACTTAAACAGGACAAAATCTCTAAGAAAATCTGAGCAATTACTGGTGGCATTTGCTGCAGGGGTAGAGGGAAAGGCTATTTCAAAGCAGACTATTTCAAAATGGATAAGCCATTGTATTCATTTCTGCTACATGCACAATGGTAAACCTGTCCCCAAGGGGATCAGATCCCATTCCACCAGGGCTGCATCTACATCTGCAGCTTTTCTCAGAGGGGTTCCTACCGGAGACATTCTAGAAGCTGCTACTTGGAGCTCAGTTCATATGTTCACCAAACATTACCATTTACCTCAAAAGCCTTTTTGGTGTATTTGCTTTTAGTTGGAGGTATATTTTTTGTCTTCCAAATTGAATGTATATATATATATATATATATATATATATATATATATATCTATATATATATATATATATATATATATATATATATATATATATATATCTTTTTTTTTTTTGGCTCCCCATTTGAGGGGCACCTGACATCTGGGGCAAGAAAAACTGATTAAAATGGCGTTGGCTGCATATTTTATATCCCTGACAACCTGACGTCATGGAAGAAGAGACAGCAACTGAGGCAGGACCCAAGACTTTGTTATTCAGTCTGACTGAGGACAACCTGCCAGCAGATTACCCAAATGTAATGACTGCAACAGTGAATATAATCGAACATCTACATTTATGGTAAGTGTACACAACTGTACTTTCCCCTTCTCTTTAACATTCTCATCAGCACTCTTCACACATCCACACAACATGCTTCCCTAATACATTGCATAGATGATTCCACACTCATAATCATATCGGTCAACCTGGCACATTGATAAAATTTACTCAGGAAGATTTAACAGCTTCTAAAACATGGCTATGTTACTCGTTACTAAAAAAAAAAAAAAAGAAGAGAAAAGTGCTACTTTTTTCTCCAAATCCCTGTCTCATGAAAAAAGAAAATCTAAAATCCTCTCTCAGTAATGGAACCACTGAAGTCACTTCTCATAGCAAATTATTATGGATGATAATGTTAAACTTCACCTGCATATATAACGTTGCATAAGAAAAGCTAATCAGAAACTAGAAAGGATTCACAGAGCTTTAAACTTCCTCATCAACACAATTAAAACTACTCTTGTCACATCTTACCTCCTGCCCTCACTATTTTATGGTGCTCTCATCCTTACTAACCTCCAGGCATCACAATAACATGAACAATGCTATAATAACGCAGCTAAATTTGCAGCAAATGCCACTTTCAAAACCCAACACTGTATAGCTCTAAAAGCCGGAATTGGTTAGAACTCCCCATTCAACTAATATATACACAGCTTCATACCACCTATAAAATTATCCAGCATCCATCTACTTGACCAGCACTAAGTACTATTCTCCACAACTATGTTACCAGTTGGTTATTACTATCCAGTGACCAAAAACTCCACTCGGTCCAAAAACCTATGAAATCTGCTGGGCATGGTCTGTAATCATTCCATGTTGCTATGGCCTGAGACTCCTGACTTGTATCATTCAGGTGAATACCCTCTCTCCAGTCCTTTAAACGCATTGTGAAAGACTTCTTAGCTAAAATGTGTCTCTGTTCTTGCCCAATCCCTGGATAAACTATATTCCTAAATATAAGCAGGTATTTCTTCATTCAGTTTACCTCCATATTCTTCCTTCTTCACTCACTTCCTTACTTCAAGCTGTTTCTCTCCAGTGACTCTCTTTCTTAATATATCATGACTGCAAAACAAATAGGGTCAATCTGAAAACTCATTTTAATGCTAGTAAAGCTATATTTTGGGGAGGGAAGCTTCATTCCCCTCATCCCCACACCCCTGCTCATATATCTTAGCCTAAGAAATCGGGACAGAGCCTAAAATAATGGATGGACAAAGGCCCAAACAGGGACTTGTTTTAAATATTACTGTTATTAATTTAGTTGCTAGAATATCAGGATTTGTTTTAGCAGTGCATTTTCAGATGGATATGAAGCCTGAAACTCATATATGCATCATTATTTAGTGGCTTCAATCCTAAGTGATTTACCAAAAAATATGAGTTCAAAATCTGACATTCTGAGAAAATCTGGACAGTTGATAGGCATGCCCCTGGTATTTATATATATATACTTACATTGAGATGTCTATAGCTAGTAATATGGGAATACTGCAAGGTAGTGTAACCACAGACTTAACCTTGTATACTGCCTATACCCTATACAATTTCTGGGATTTCAATAGGAATCCATTTAAAAGTATGGCAAGCATCACACTTAATAAAGCCTTTCGTGGGTCCAGCCATGATCTACTACAAAAGCTTTCCTGCTAGAACTAATATCCAAGCCTCTTAAATGATATATACCACTTAGATAAATATTTTAGTTTAATACTGAAAATCCTGAATTGGAGCCTGCAATCGTAAATGTAGGGTCCTACTCTTTCTGCACAATTTCTTTTTGATATCTTAATAAATGCTTCACCAAAAACATAGTTGAACCTTGGTCTTATCCTGTGTGTGGAAAGTCTTGGCATATTGAGGTATGATTCTTCCACCTTGAAGGGCAGAACTTCTCTGGGCCACAATGCCAAGATGAGTTTCAAGAAACAGGTCAGCTGTTTGAGTCAAGTCCATACTGAGGGTGGCTCCTTCAGATGTGGTTTTGCCAGTACATGAAGCATTGCTAATAATAAATGTGGGAAACTCTTCATGTGCATTAATGTATGCATGAAGCTCCATACTCACCTAACTTAATGCACGTTGATGCAATTACTGAAAATATGCACCATAAACATGGCTTTCAATGTGGATAGAAGTGTCACAGCATCATGTGGCTGACTTATGTAGAATACTAATTTTAGCTTTCATACGTTATGATAGCATGTTCACCCTATACTTCATATAACACTGTAATATTAACCTAGAATGAAGAGTAATTTACTTCAAGTGCTTTCACATACTCATGTTTTTGCGTTCTGGTATAAGATTTTGAGTCCTAAGTGCTTGAAGATCACTATCTCAAAGCCAGGGATTCAAACAACTTGTAGCTTGTACAGGCTGCCATTCACACTTGAACTTGAATATGAGTTCTGGCAGCCATAAAGAGAGAGTGGGAGGGGCTTGGAGCATAGTCCAGGGATGGAAGTGGAGTTTTATGGTTAGGGAATGAGGACTCAGGTTAGGAACTAAGTGGGAGTTTTAGGCTTAGAGTTAGGGTTCTGGCAAGGTTATACAATTTAATGGGATCTAGTGCTGGAAGGGCTAAGTAGTTACAAGAGACTGGACTACTGGGAGTTAGAGCACATGCCTTTTTGAGCAAGTGTTGAATTCTTCCAGTGAAAGACTGGAGCTTTCCTCATATTTTTGTTTAATACAGACTTCAGAGAAGCTTAAGCAAAATGGTTTTGAGATCCTGTGTAAACAAATACATGGTGAAGGAATATGGTCTGGAATGTGTATAAACTAAGGGATGTTTGGTCAGTTACAAGTAGCAACTTGGGCTCATATCTATAATGTAGTGTATGAGTTTTGTAGCTTCTTCTTGCTTCCTACCTTTAACATACATTGTCCATCAGTCAAGTAACCTGGGGCAGTTCCTTAACTGCTATTTAACTGAAAGATATATTGAATGAAACCAAATGTTAGCAATTCATTTCAGTAAGGTTAAAAGAAAACACACACACGTCATGCTAGATAATTTTGCTCCCTGTACCCTTAGACAGCTCCAAAGTTGCTGCACATTAGGCAAGAGCAATGTCCTGACTGAAGTAGTCTCACTCTAAAATATGTGATTTATTTATTTATCTATAATTATTAACCAGAGTGTAGCAGCACTCATCCATATACTATTTTCAGACTCAGCCTGGGAGCACTGTCTGGTAAAATAAGTAGCTTAGAAATATACAGTGGGTAAATACATATAAAACTTCTTGGAATGATTATACATGATAACCTTAAATTTGACCTGCATGTTCAAAATAACATAAAAAAGACTCACCAAAATTAGGAATGCTCTACAGGCATAAAACCTTCTTTAGCAACACCACCAAAACTACTCCTGCCACTACCTACCTTCTCCCATCTCTCTTATATGGTGCACCTGCCCTAAACAACCTTTATGGTACAGTTAAAAGTAAGCTGAAGGTATGCACTAATAAGGTTGTAACTTTGCCTCCTCTGAATAATACCGCATCCACCACTCCACCACTATATTGCCTTCAGGGCTTTGAACTGGCTCAAATTTCCTCATCACTTTGATTAAATACAGGTTATTTCCACACACACAGCATTACTCACAAAGCTGGATACTGCTCTGCTTTTCTTTCTGTTTCCCTTTCCATTGATCCTAGTAGATTACTTTGATCTAATGAACAACATCTTCTGAACATATACATAAACCCTACAAATCCTCTGGCCAAAGTCTCTGCTTGTACTCTGTTGCTAAGAGATGAAATTCTATCTCTCTGCAAATTAGATCTGCCTCTATACTCTCTAAATTGAAATAACTACTACTAGAAGACTACCTAACAAAAACTTTGCTGTGCTCCTGCGCTATCCCAGGCTGAACTTGTCCCGCCATCCTTGTACAGTCAACATAATTATTTTTGCCTAGGTTATATTATCTTGTCATCTCTGTTTCAACAAGTGTACTCAGTATGTAGTCCAAAAGTGAGGAGTGCACCAGGCTGCAAATAAATCTCACCAAATCTTCCACAGACTGTCCTTTATTAAGACAAACAGGTATAAAAATAGACAGGTAAGCGCTTTCGCGTTGGTGTAACGCTTCTTCAGACCTTTAAAGATGTATGAATAATGCATCCCTTTATATACCATAGTACATTGCACCTTAATTGATTAAAGACCACAAGGTGTAATTGATGTAGTTAATGATGCTTACAAATTCAAACAAGTCTGAGTATAAATGTCTTACTAAATTCTACAAAGCTTATGAAAGCACATATAGTAAACTTGTGAAAACACACATAAATAGACTCATGAGTTAAAAACACAAATGTTAAAACATATATTAAAACATATATTAAAAACATGTATATTAAATACATAATATAAATGTGTAGAATTCAGTGGTTCAAGGGTCTACTGGCTAGAAAGGGTTTGAGGGATATCTTATCATTGAGCCCAAAAAATGGGCTTGTAGCCTAAGAATCCATTTGTTCTCTATCCCTTCTGTGTGGCTTTTAATGTTACCTAGCCTATTAGTTCTTGTTAAAGTCTCAAGGACCATGAATTTAAAACAATGTGAAGATCCTTTATCTAAAACATGTCGTGCTAGGGCATTTGTTGTATTCTGTTTATCAATTGCATAGATGTGTTCTCTTATTCGCTCACGTAATGTCCTATTGGTTTTACCAACATAAAAAAGTGTACATTGTTGGCATTGAGCGAGGTATATAACATCTCTAGTTTTACAACATGCATATCCCTTGAACGAATATTCACGTCCTGTGTGTGGATGTATGAATTTATTAGTTGCAGCTATATATTTGCATTGCTTACAACTTAAACATGCAAAGGTTCCTGTCTTATGTGGAAAAATATTGACCTTGTTAAGATTTTCATAACATAGTCTCCTATCTAGGGACTTCATGTTTCTATAAGATATTGTTGGTCTAGTATCAACTAAGTCTTTTATTTTCTCATCCATCAAGAGTAATTTCCAATTGTCTCCTATAACCTGCCTTACTTGATTATTGATATTAGTATAAGGAATAATCAGTCTGTTTACTGCTGGGGGATTGGTTTTGATGTTCAACCCATCATTATCATCTACTCTCCTTAAAACGGAGTGCCCTTACCTACTCTGTGAATATCCCCATGAATTAGTGCTTCATGTACTTCTGTCTCTTTATAGCCCCTTTCTAAAAATTCTTTTAAGTATAGTCTTCTGTTTATTAAAGGTAGACTCTTGAGTGGTTAATCTAGAGGCCCGTAACATTTGATTCTTGGGAATGTTTTTGTGTATATGTTTGGGATGCATGCTGCTGCGGTGCAGTAAGTTGTTTTTCCAACATGTCTTCCTAAATAACTCAGTGTCTATGCCATGGGTTCCCTTAGTTAGCTTAACATCCAAAAATACAATCTCCAAAACAGAGTAGCTGCATTCAAAATTCAGAAAATCAGTAGTGGCATTCAAGTATCTAACAAAGTCTGTTAGTAATGTAACTGATCCCCCATACAATACACACATCGTCAACAAATCTACTATAATGTTTTAAGTGTTGACAGTATAAAGCATGATTAAATACATAAGTGTCTTCCCATTGTGCCAACACCAAATTGGCATAGGTGTTGGCACAAGGGGTCCCCATGGCTACCCCTTGGTTTGCAAAAATACTTATTGTCATAGAGCAGAACATTGTTCTCAAGAACTAATTCTAGGAGGCTCATCCATTTCATAACATCTGTATTAGCTATGTCATGTGCCAAAAGGAACTGGCGCACATATTCAATACCAACATCATTTGGTATTGATGTAAATAATGATGTCACATCAAGTGTTACAAGAATGTCATCACTTGAAAGCAACTGTAATCTGTTTAAGTCAGATAATTTCTCTAAAACTGTTGCGTGTCCCTTAAAATATAATTAGTGTTGGTCACAATCGGTTTGAACATCTTGTCCAAATAGATGGAAAGTGGTTCTGTGAGCCATCCTTTGCTAGATACAATGGGTCTCAAAGGGGGATTATCTCTGTTTTTATGCACTTTAGGGAGACCCCTAAAAGTAGGAACCAAAGGATTCTCTACCGTAAAATAAACATAGAGTTCCTTGTCTATAGTTTTACATAATAACATATCGTATAGCGTACTATGTACTTCCCTAATTAAATTATTGAGTGCATTCCAGTCAAGGGGAGTGTATGTATCTTTGTCCATCAACATTTCTTGCATTTTATTGGTGTATGTGTTCTTATCCATAATGACAATGGCGCCCCCTTTATCAGCCTTGCGTATAATGATGTCATTGTTACTCTGTAAACTAACAATAGCTTCCCTCTCATGCAACGTCAGATTGTGAAACTCCGGTTTCAATTTATTATTATTATACAAAGTAAATAAATCACTTTCGCATGCCTTCTCAAAGGCTTCCAAGAGGGGATGAGGCTGTGGTATAAAAACAGACGGTTTCTTAAAATTAAAATTATTGGATGCTATAGAATCAACATTCAAATCATTATGTCCATACATTAACTTCAACCCTAAATTTCTGGTGAACAATTTAATGTCCACCAGTATGTCGACAAAGTCTGTTGAACAAGAGGGGATAAAGCTTAACCCCTTGTTCAATAATGAAGTTTCATGAAGATTTAGTTCATACCTTGAGATGTTAATAATCAGGTCATGCTGGTAAAGTTCATCATTTTCTTCTGGTATGGGACAAATTTGCGTTCTGGTATAAGATTTTGAGTCCTAAGTGCTTGAAGATCACTATCTCAAAGCCAGGGATTCAAACAACTTGTAGCTTGTACAGGCTGCCATTCACACTTGAACTTGAATATGAGTTCTGGCAGCCATAAAGAGAGAGTGGGAGGGGCTTGGAGCATAGTCCAGGGATGGAAGTGGAGTTTTATGGTTAGGGAATGAGGACTCAGGTTAGGAACTAAGTGGGAGTTTTAGGCTTAGAGTTAGGGTTCTGGCAAGGTTATACAATTTAATGGGATCTAGTGCTGGAAGGGCTAAGTAGTTACAAGAGACTGGACTACTGGGAGTTAGAGCACATGCCTTTTTGAGCAAGTGTTGAATTCTTCCAGTGAAAGACTGGAGCTTTCCTCATATTTTTGTTTAATACAGACTTCAGAGAAGCTTAAGCAAAATGGTTTTGAGATCCTGTGTAAACAAATACATGGTGAAGGAATATGGTCTGGAATGTGTATAAACTAAGGGATGTTTGGTCAGTTACAAGTAGCAACTTGGGCTCATATCTATAATGTAGTGTATGAGTTTTGTAGCTTCTTCTTGCTTCCTACCTTTAACATACATTGTCCATCAGTCAAGTAACCTGGGGCAGTTCCTTAACTGCTATTTAACTGAAAGATATATTGAATGAAACCAAATGTTAGCAATTCATTTCAGTAAGGTTAAAAAGAAAACACACACACACGTCATGCTAGATAATTTTGCTCCCTGTACCCTTAGACAGCTCCAAAGTTGCTGCACATTAGGCAAGAGCAATGTCCTGACTGAAGTAGTCTCACTCTAAAATATGTGATTTATTTATTTATCTATAATTATTAACCAGAGTGTAGCAGCACTCATCCGCATATACTATTTTCAGACTCAGCCTGGGAGCACTGTCTGGTAAAATAAGTAGCTTAGAAATATACAGTGGGTAAATACATATAAAACTTCTTGGAATGATTATACATGATAACCTTAAATTTGACCTGCATGTTCAAAATAACATAAAAAAGACTCACCAAAATTAGGAATGCTCTACAGGCATAAAACCTTCTTTAGCAACACCACCAAAACTACTCCTGCCACTACCTACCTTCTCCCATCTCTCTTATATGGTGCACCTGCCCTAAACAACCTTTATGGTACAGTTAAAAGTAAGCTGAAGGTATGCACTAATAAGGTTGTAACTTTGCCTCCTACGAATAATACCGCATCCACCACTCCACCACTATATTGCCTTCAGGGCTTTGAACTGGCTCAAATTTCCTCATCACTTTGATTAAATACAGGTTATTTCCACACACACAGCATTACTCACAAAGCTGGATACTGCTCTGCTTTTCTTTCTGTTTCCCTTTCCATTGATCCTAGTAGATTACTTTGATCTAATGAACAACATCTTCTGAACATATACATAAACCCTACAAATCCTCTGGCCAAAGTCTCTGCTTGTACTCTGTTGCTAAGAGATGAAATTCTATCTCTCTGCAAATTAGATCTGCCTCTATACTCTCTAAATTGAAATAACTACTACTAGAAGACTACCTAACAAAAACTTTGCTGTGCTCCTGCGCTATCCCAGGCTGAACTTGTCCCGCCATCCTTGTACAGTCAACATAATTATTTTTGCCTAGGTTATATTATCTTGTCATCTCTGTTTCAACAAGTGTACTCAGTGCATTTAATGCTATTGCTATGAAATGCAGCTTGTGAATACTTTAACTACTGACAATTTTCTTTTTCAGCTTGTTATATTTGCGCTATGTCTGTATATGTTGTTTTGTATTAGGTATCATAATAACTTTAACTGTAACCATATTCTGTTAATGTGGAGCTTTTCTCTCCCGGGCCTACACTGAAAATGGGATAATCTGATGTTGTCCTTTTCATTCTTCCTCAGTAATGGGTTCGATCTGATCCTTGAATCTTCATTCTTCCACACTAATGGGTTCGGATCTGAACCTCGGATCTGACTCGATTGGATATACTAGATTTCGGATCCAGCTATCAAGCTCCTCCCTCAAACCCACGATGCTCTATTCCATCCCTATTGCCTCAAATCTTGTTTGTCACCATCATGGTTAGATGTAGGTTCTACTCTCGAGTATTGTAAGCAGTTTTTTCATCTGATTGTTAATTTTTCAAAGTTAGATAGCCTTCTTAAACTTTGCTAGTTGTTTTTCTTTACATCCTCTGTCTTAGTTATAACTGGCATTAGGAATTTCTTAGATTTTTTCTTGACTTTTCTACTAACTTTTTAGTAGCTTTTGTACCATTGTTGGTACCTTCCTTTATCTGTCAGGTAGTTCTTAAATACCATAGCCGGTATTTTGTCTTTCTTTCTCTTTCTAGGCTATTTGTTATTATAATTACCATGTTTTTCTGGTAATTCCATTATAACAGCTATCCTTTCAAAAAAATTATTTTTTTCTTATTACTGTTTTTGCTTACTTCAGTTGTTCTCCTTTCACAATGGTGGACTGCACAGCATGTCTACAGCATAACCAGCTACAACTGGAAGGGTTACAGCACTCTTATATATACTACTGCCAATCAGCACACAGCAAATGCATCATCCTACAAATGATTAAATCAATACCTGTCTGAAAAAGGAAAAAGTAGCAAGGAACAACAGTAATTAAAACATGTCACTGCACAAGGCAGTGTGGAAATGAAGAAGTGTGTTACTAAATTATCACAGCCAGCAAGGATGGGCTCATAAGACACTGCTTAACAGTACTGTTCCTATTATGCTGTGCAAGCTTCTTCCTTGTAAAATAAAGCATTAACATAAAGAAAAAACACCAGAAAACGAAAAGTACTCCAGATAAGATGTCTTTTTTACACATTACTACAAACTTGCTACCATACTTCTCAACCTCTTAGTGAATCTGGACAAAGTCCAACAAAATGGGGAGACAAAGGGGCAAAAACAGGGACATATATTAAATATTGCTCTTATAAACTTAGAAAGTTGCTAGAGTAACAGGGTTTTTTAACATACATTTTCTGAAGCATTTGAAGTCTGAAACTGAAATGTATGTCATTATTTCGTGACTTCAGTCCCCAGATTATCCTAGTGATTTGCTAGAAAACCAAAAATTTTATGAGGAACAGACTAAAAATATAATCCAAAAATCTGGACATTCTGCAAAAATCTGAGAGGTATGCTTGCTACTGCTGTATTTGTGCTGTCAAGTTTACAGAGTGACCGTTAAAAAAATGAAATCCCTACCTGTTTCCACAGTAATAATTACTGTCTTCTGCACCCTTCCTCCCACATAGAACTGGGATCAATGTGAAATGAGCCTTGCAACCTAGACAGTTGATTTGTTATAAACTGTATTCATTACATAGGTATTGGGACTTAGATTGCAGTGTGATGAAAAATCCTTGAATTCTACTCTGGACTTTTTAAATGGCAAAAAAAAAAAAAAAAAAAACTTTTATGGGAGGTGTCACATCCTTCATGCTGAAGGCTTTTCTCCCCGTACTCTTTACATAGTAAAGTTGGCTCCAAAGTCACTGCATGTTGGAGCAAACATAATTCTCCTTATGTAACAACCATGCCCCAACAACAAAAATATTCAGTCTGCAAAGCATTGCCTTAACTCCCATAGACAAGTGCCTGACACTGCCTGAAACAAATGCATGCCCAGAGTGACACCTCATCAACATCTACAAAGAAACATAAAACAAAGGTGAAAACCATGAAAGAAAAATAAGTGACATTAAATAAAGGATTAAAAAAACAAAGGACTTGCTGCATATTTTTAAAATAAATGGGGTATGGGTAAGATAGGATTTACCCAACCTCCTAATACTAATCACCTTAGGCTTCATCTAAGGATTAAACCACTCCAAGCATGGGTAAATCTTACACTGCTCACACGTTAATGTGACTCGTTTCTTACATTCTATGCTGTGCACTCACTGTACATGTATGCTAATGCTAACTTGAAGATAACCCTATTATAACTTCACAGACAAAATAAGTACGTGCCACTTATCCCCATGATACATAAAACTGAAGTCACTTTGACAGTGGATTGTATAATTAAAGCCATAACAATTATGTAGAGAAAGAAGGAATCTGTGGTTAGTTATAGCATTCACAATTTGTTAATTTATGACTATGTCCTGATCAGGGGTGTAGCTAGGATTTTCAAATTTGTACTCACAGCTCTCAAACTGCTACCCCCCTCCCCAGCCAAGCTACGGCCATTCTCGTAATTCATGGTTCACTTTTTTAGTGTTGATGAAGAGGCATTCGCTGTAATGCCTCTTCAGTAATATAATATAGATTCACTCAAACTTGGTTCCTTGAATTGAAAATGAACCTGAAAGTCAGTTCTTTGAAAAATGCAGCATGGTAGTTGGGGTAGAGGATTCATGCTTTTGTTTTCTGTAATTAAGGTACAGGTTTTGAGCTTGAGTAAATTACTAACCACCTGCTACCCCTAACTAGGGTGTTTCATTCACACACACACACACACACACACACACCCTACCTACCTCTTAGTGCAAGAAATATGGACAAAGCCTAAAATAAACAGGGACAGATATTAAATAATGCTCTTGTGAACTTAGAATAACAGGATTTGTGCTAGTATGAGAAAGTTGCTAGAATAACAGGATTTGTGCTAGTATGAATTTTTCTAAAGGACATGAAGTCTGAAACTCAAATGTCTGTCATTATTTAGCAACTTCAGCCTTCAATGATTTTCTAGAAAATCACAAAATTTATGAGGAACAGCAAAAAATATGGGGCAAAAATCTGGACATTCTGCAAAATTTGGACAGTTGAGAGGTATGCTACCTACCTCTCTCACACACACACACACACACACACACACACACACACACACACACACACACACACACACACAAATACCTCTCAACCTCTTAGAGCAACAAACCCATAAATAAAACTGAGGCAAAGGCCCAAAAATAAGGAATTTTTTTTTTTAAATATTGCTCTTATAAACTTAGAAAGATAATGAAATAGTAGTAGGTCTTGCATTAGTACGACTTTTCTGAAAGGTATGAAATCTGAAACTCAAATGTCTGCCATTATTTTCTAACCAGTCTTTAATGATTTGCCACTAATTTGAGAGAAAACCACAATTTTATTAAAAACGGACCAAAAATGTGATGCAAAAATATAAAATTGCCAGACAATACAGCTATGAAAGAAGGGACACCATTTTAATATGAGCACTGTTAACTTGAGCAGCTGCCAAAATTAGAGAATCTACATGCATTTCTGAAATAAAAGTAATGTATAACTCTGATCATTACAGTTATTTATAATTGTAAACCCTCCACGTTTTCTTCCAAAATTGTTATTTTGCGGAGGGATTATTAGGGGGAGAGCAACATTTTGAGCCAAAATTGGGGACAGTTGAGAGGTTTGGATATTCCTAATTCTATAAAGCGATTTATTTGCACATACCTCTCAACCTCTTAATGCAGGAAATCTGGACAAGGCCAAATATATTGGGGGAACATACAAACAGAACTAAAAATTGATCTTGTATAAACTTGACAGTTGATAGTGTGGTGTATTCAATGGACTGAGTTGTCTTGCCTTGGCTAATGCTCTTTGGGGGCGGGGGAGGTGCATGACGTAAGGACTGTGAGACAGGAAGGATGTTGCTTGTATTGTACGTTGGCTTGTCAATAAAGTTTGGAGTTGGTAGCAACAGCACACAGTTGTCCCGCGTCTTCTTTCTAAAGTAAAAGAACACGACATGGTGTCAGAAGTGCTGTGTGGCTGTGCCTGGGATTGCTGAACACTTGCTGAAGACCGTACGAGTGGCCTAGTGACGTGGGGAGCGGACATGTCGGACGAAGAGAATGGTCGGCAGCCGCGAGCTAGAATTAACATGGCGGCTAGCGCTCCCAATGCTACGTTTAGTATTCAGCCGCCGGAGCCCTTTGATTTCTCCAAATCTCATGAATGGACACGATGGATACGCCGTTTTGAACGGTTCCATCAGGCCAGCAATTTGTCTTCAAACCCAGAAGGGAACCAGGTGAACACCCTGATATACTGCATGGGTGATGAGGCAGACGATGTCTTGAGAGGCCTCAAGCTAACCGATGCAGAGCATCAGGAGTATGCCAAAGTGAAAGACGGCTTCGAAAGATTTTTTATTGTCAAGAAGAACATTGTTTATGAACGTGCACGATTTAACATGCGAAAACAAGAACTGAATGAGACTGTTGATGCTTTTGTTACTGCACTGCATGCATTAGCTGAACACTGCAATTATGGGACGCTGCACGATGAGCTCATAAGAGATAGAATTGTTGTGGGCTTGGCTGACACCAGACTGTCCGAGCGGATGCAGATGGAAAAAGAGCTGGACTTGGAGAGAGCTGTAAACATGGCCAGACAGTCGGAGGAGGTTAAGAAGCAGCAGACGGCTTTGAGGTGCGACAGTAGTGCCCTGCAGTATAACGTGAATGCTGTGCAGACACCACTTGACACCAAACGCCGGCTGGAGACCTCGAAAGGTTGGGGCAAGTCCTTGACACCGATTTTTCCGCGACAGACGCAAAAGAGTAAAGACGCTCCAATCTCGCAGTGTTACAGGTGTGGGGGCCCATTTCATCATAAACTCCTATGCCCGGCGACTGCTGCAAGATGTCGCTCGTGTGGGAAGAAGGGCCACTACCAGCGAGTCTGCAGGCAGATTAAGGTGGTGCAGTGTATCGAGGAGGACGAGGAGCTTGGAGAGCGTGAAGAACAGGGCTTCTTCCTTGGTTCTGTCTCCTCCGGGAACCATTCCTGGATTGTGGAGGTTCAAATAGAGGGCACATCTATGACTTTTAAGCTTGACACGGGGGCGGATGTTACTGTTATTTCCAAGTCAGACCTGGACAACTTGTTCAGTGGGAAGAATGCTCCTGTGCTCCAGCAGCCGGAGAAACCATTGTTGGGTCCTGGAGGGACACCACTGGAGGTTACAGGATCCTTGGAGCTTCAGCTGGGTTATGGACAAAGACAGACATGCGAGAAGGTGTATGTTGTTAAAGGACTCCGCACGCCGCTTTTAGGTCTTCCTGCTATTTTGGGGCTGGGTCTCCTGAAGCGTGTTGACACTATCACCATGGAGTCTTTGAAGACCTCATACCCTGAACTGTGCTCTGGGTTGGGGGTAGTGCAGCGGAAATACCACATAAAGCTTCAGCCAAATGCGGTGCCATACTCTCTGAAGACCCCCAGGAGGATACCACTACCATTGATGGGGAAAGTGAAGGAGGAGTTAATGAGGATGGAGACGCTGGGTGTTGTTACCAGAATGGAGGAACCTACTGACTGGTGTGCAGGCATGGTTGTCGTCCCAAAGAAAGACAGTAACAGACTGAGACTATGTGTAGACTACACTAAGTTAAATGAATATGTATGCAGGGAGAGGTTCGTGCTGCCCTCGGTTGAGCAGAGTCTTGGGATGCTTGCCGGGGCGAAGGTGTTTAGTAAACTGGATGCCAATATGGGATTTTGGCAAATTCCTTTGTCAGAGGAGTCGGCTGCGCTTACCACATTCATAACCCCCTTTGGGCGTTTTTGCTTCAATCGCCTTCCCTTTGGCATTAACTCTGCACCCGAACACTTTCAACGCATGATGTCAGAGGTCATTGAAGGACTAGAGGGTGTGATTTGCCACATGGACGACGTGCTGGTCTGGGGTCGTTGCCAGGAGGAGCACGATGCCCGACTTCATGCGGCATTAAAGAGACTGGAAGAGGCAGGCATTACGCTGAATGTGGGGAAGTGTGACCTGTCAAGGAGCAAAGTGACCTTCTTGGGCCATGTCATCACAGATTCTGGCATAAGCCCAGACCCAAGGAGGACCGTGTCCATCACGGAGATGGAAGCACCTGCTACAGTAGGAGAACTCAGGAGTTTCCTGGGCATGGTGAATCAGGTGGGAAAGTTCATCCCTCATTTGGCTGAGAGGGATAGAGCTCTGAGAGACTTATTATCAAAAAAGAACAGCTGGTACTGGGGTGGGGACCAGGAAGAGGCATTCAATGACTTAAAAGATGCGATCACCTCACCTCCAGTTTTGGCTGTATACGACCCGAATAGGGATACGAAGGTTTCTGTGGATGCATCATCCTTTGGGTTAGGGAGCGTGCTGCAGCAACAATGGGAGGACGGCTGGAGACCTGTGGCATACGCATCAAGGTCACTCTCACCTACAGAGCAACGATATTCCCAGGTTGAGAAAGAGGCTCTAGCGTCTACCTGGGCATGTGAACGCTTCAGAGATTACCTATTAGGTAAATCGTTTTGTCTAGAAACTGATCACAAACCCCTGGTTTCATTGCTTGGAGGTCAGGCGCTGGATCTTCTACCGCCTAGAATCCAACGCTTCAGGATGAGACTGATGCAGTTCTCATACACAGTGCAGTACGCTCCAGGAAAATCACTGTGGGTGGCAGATGCCCTGTCACGTTCTCCACTTAAAACCAGGCTAACACTGGAGGAAACAAAGTTAATGGAGGACACGGATATCTATGTGAACAGTATTGTGGAAAACATGCAGGTGAAGCCATCCTTCCTCCAGACGCTACGGGAGCAGCTGAAAGCAGACAGTGTGTGTGTGCGGGTTATGGAATTGTGCAGTCAGGGGTGGCCGCTGTATGCGAACCAGGAACCCTTACTGAAGAGCTACTGGCCAGATCGTTCTACACTAACAGTGAAAGATGGGTTGCTGTTAAAAGATTCGCGCCTTGTTATCCCCTCTGCCATGCGTAATGAGGTGTTGTTGAAATTGCATGAGGGACATCAAGGCATTGTGAAGTGCAAAGCCAGAGCCTGTCAGACTGTCTGGTGGCCTGGGCTCAGCCAACAGATAAATGACATGGTTTTGGGATGCAGGACGTGCATCTCAGAGAGAAGGAATCATCCTGAGCCCCTCATCCCAACTGAATGTCCTGACAGACCATGGCAAAGGGTGGGCACGGATTTATTTGAACTAAAAGGACATACTTACCTTCTTGCTGTGGATTACTTATCCAGGTTTCTTGAGATCGCATTGTTGAAACATAGCAAATCCAACGAGGTCATCACCCACCTAAAGTCTTTCTTCGCTCGCCATGGTATCCCAGAGGTCCTCGTGTCTGATAATGGACCTCAGTTTTCAGGGCAGTCTTTTGCGGACTTCGCATCCGCTTATGGATTCGAGCATGTCACAAGCAGCCCCAGGTTCCCGCAGAGTAACGGGGAGGCAGAACGTGCGGTTCAGACTGTGAAGAACCTGCTAAAAAAAAGTGTCGATCCGTACATGGCTCTTCTGGCGTACAGGACAACGCCACTGCAGAATGGTTATAGCCCTGCGGAACTTCTTATGGGACGTCGGTTGCGGACTTCTCTTCCGATTCATCCTTCGCAGTTGGACCCTGTGCTGCCTGACTGGAGAAGGCTCGTGGGGAAAGAGGAGGTGAAGAGGGTGTATAATGCGGCAAACTACAACAGACGCCATCGGGCAAGGCCGCTGGGTGATGTGTTGCCCGGTGACCAGGTGTGGGTGACAGATATGAAGACCCCAGGTACTGTAGATCAAAAACATTACTCGCCGAGGTCATTTAAGGTAGACGTGCCACAGGGGACTGTGCGGCGAAACCGTGTGCATTTGATTCCCTTACCTGAGCCTGAGTGTGAATCAAACCCTGTGTGTCAGGAAAGTGTGTTAAGTAAGACCGTTGAGGCCTTGCCACCTTGCAATGGCCTTCCCCCGGAAACCCGGGTACATAGTGATGTTGTGAGGACCAGATCAGGAAGAATTATTAACAAGCCGGACCGATTGGATCTGTAGAGATCAGTATGTAAATAGCAATGTCATTTGTGTTATAGTAATCCGAACATGGCTAAGTGAGCATTTTGTGTCAATGTACCAAGTTCGTAGTGAAGACGAAGAAATTGAATAGGTCTGGGTTTTGTGATGAGTGAAAAGGGGCCTTATAGAAAAGGAGATGTGGTGTATTCAATGGACTGAGTTGTCTTGCCTTGGCTAATGCTCTTTGGGGGCGGGGGAGGTGCATGACGTAAGGACTGTGAGACAGGAAGGATGTTGCTTGTATTGTACGTTGGCTTGTCAATAAAGTTTGGAGTTGGTAGCAACAGCACACAGTTGTCCCGCGTCTTCTTTCTAAAGTAAAAGAACACGACAGATAGAATAACAGGTCTTGCTTTAGCATGCATTTTTCTGAAGATTATGATGTCTGAAACTTAATGTCGGTCATTATTTAGTGACTTAATTCCTAAATGATTTGCCAGAAAAGTTTTATTTTGCATTTTACAGCACGAACACCAATAAATATCTGCTAAACAAAGCAATGCAGTCTCACAATGAAACTAGACTTAGCATTAAAACTTCTCTGCCCTTGAAACTCACATTCATTGAAATAGCATTGAAACCCACATTCAAAGAAAATACATTTTGCCAGTGGCAGATAAAGATTAACTTTGGGCTGTTTTCAAATCATAGGCCCCTTGCACATGAAGCATACATGTGCTCTTTGATACACCTTCCTGACTGTATTAAATTATATTTATTGTACAATACAGTGTAGTTGTTAGAGAACGTTTTAAATTTATTGTTTTGAACATTTTTCCAGTAAACAATGAAACAAAATGCATGCACCAATAATAACAAAACAGCCCAATTCAGAACATTTCCATCATAGGTTCATAGGTTCATAGGTTCATACTAGGCTATCTGCCCGAGGGCATTTACAAGCCTAACCCATAGTTTTGTGGCTTACGCCACCCCTTTAGTATGGGGAACTATACCCATTATTTTGCTGTGCCTCTGTTGAGCAGTGACACTGAGGTAATCCCTGGGGTATATCTGCGATCTCCCATCCATTGGTCAAGATTTCTCTTGAACAAGGCCAGCGAGGTGCTCTGCCTCACATATACCGGGATTTTATTCCACAGCATAGGGAGTCTTTGGGTGATGAATCTATCCCTCCAGCACGTC